>NC_037676.1:112083367-112213207 GCF_003255815.1 Theropithecus gelada
CACACACACACACACACCACACACACACACACCACACACACACACACACACCACACACACACACCACACACACACACACCACACACACACCACACACACAAGACCATACAATGATATAACTTAACTTGAATGTAGCCTGCAGACATAACGAGGGTAATTCTCTTAAGAACTTGAGATAATAGATAAACTGAAAGAGAAGATTTTAAAAACTAAAACCATAGTTATCCCTTACCTAACAGAATAGTCTGAAAATACTGAAAACCAGGTATTCTGCCAAAAAGAGAGAAAGAAAACTAGAAACTGATTTTCCTATTATTTAAAATGGAAAAAATAATAATGTATAATGTATTGCATGTTATTCCCAAACACCCAATTTCCTAATATGTAGCTAAGATAATGTAAAACTTATACATACGAGTTAAGAAAAACTACTATGTATGTTAGCATGTAAAATGCTTAAAACATTGTTTCTTGATTACAAAACAATGTCATCTTTAATACTGTCCTATATACAGTAAATGGATGGCTTGCATGCTGTACTGTAAACACTGTGTTTGCATTATGATGCAACAAAAACAGAAGTAAATATGTCAGAAAAATGCAGACAGTTTGCAATAAAAACCACGACATTTTCCTGTAATTAGCTATTGTTACTCAACAAGAGGAGTTAAAACCTGAAGCTTGAAGAGTGTAGAGAAGAGAATTGGGAAAGGGCATTGAAGTGATCACTGCAACCAATGGCAAAAGTCGATGGTGCACAGAAAGTGAATGATAAAGGAGTAATTTCGGGCAGAATATCAGGTTCAGAGAAATGTAAGTTCACCATTTGGTCCAGGTTCTAAATGAGGAAGCTTTGAAAAATCTTCAAGAAAGATGACAGGGTTCATGCTTCAGGATAATGATTCTTGTAAGTTAGAGCTCTGCTTACATGGCCATTGTTTATGTTGGTAAATATGTCTTCTATCTTCTAGTACCAGCAACATCCAAGACACACATTCTCTTTGTGGGATGCTCAGCAAGATTTTTCAAAACAGCTGATGCTAACTTTTAACATTTTACCAATTACTATAGCTTGAGACTTTTCTCCAAATGTTACTTTGTAAAAAAAGAATTGTATTGAGGTTTAAAAGCACAAATATAAAATTTTTCTATATAAGCTAGGCATGGTGGCTCATGTCTGTAATTTAAGTGCTTTCGGAGGCTGCGGCAGGAGGGTCACTTGAGGCCAGGAGTTCAAGAGCAGTCTGGGCAACATAGTGAGACCCTGTCAGTACTGAAAAAAAAACCAAAAAAAAAAAAAAAAACAAAAAAAACCAAAAAAATCCCATGTAGACAGCAGCCAAAACATATTGCATTGAGCACTGAGACAAGTATATTCTATGAAGTTTGAAAATAAAAATCATGATGCATACTAACAGAAAAATGTTCTGTGAGGTATGTCTGTTTAATATGATTAAATAGATGAGAAGAATATAACCCATAAGGAGATAATAGAATAGGAAAAGAAAGATTATGAGCAAAAGACCAAATTAAAACTTTTAAAAATAGAGTACAGAAGCATTGAAATAAAAACTTCAATGAATGGCCAGCTGTGGTGGCTCACACCTGTAATCCCAGCACGTTGGGGGGCTGAGACGGGTGGATCGTGAGGTCAGGAGTTCAAGACTAGCCTGGACAACATAGTGAAAACCCTGTCTCTACTAAAAGTACAAAAATTAGCCGGGTGTGGTGGCACGTGCCTGTAGCCCCAGCTACTCGGGAGGCTGAGGCAGGAGAATTGCTTGAACCCGGGAGGCGGAGGTTGCAGTGAGCCAAGATCATGTCAGTGCACTCCAGCCTGGGTGACAGAGTGAGACTCCATCTCAAAAAACAAACAAACAAACAAACAAAAAACTTTAATGAATGAGTTAAAGTGGATATTGGAAATAGCAGAAGAGATCATTAGAGAACTGAAAACCATATCTTATGAAATTACTTAGAATGATCACAAGGAGTAAATTAGATGCAAATTATTTTTTAAAGAGATAGATATTTAACAAAGGTGCCAGGAAAACTCAATGGAGGAAAGGTAAATCTCTTCAATAAATTGTGCTGAGACGACTGGATATCACATACAAAAGAATAAAATTAGACCCCATCTCACATTATTACATTATAGTTAATAATCAAGGGGAAATGAATGAAGGACTTAAACATAGGATCTGAAACTAGAAAATTACTACAAAAAAGCTCCATGACACTGGTCTGAGCAATGATTTTTTTGGATATGACCCCCAAAGCACAGTGAAGAATAGCAAAAATAGACAAATTGAATTGCATCAAATTTAGGAAGCTTCTTCACAGCCAAAGAAACAGTCAATGAAATGAAGAAACAACTTACGGAATGGTAGAAAATATTTGGAAACCATATATTGGATAAGGTGCTAATATCCAAAATACATAAGGTAATCAAACAACTCAACAGCAAGATAACCTGATTCAAAAATGAGCAATGAACTTGAATACACATTTCTCAAAAGAAGACATGCAGATGGCTAAACAAGGATATGAAAAAAATGCTCAACATTACTGATCATCAGAGAAATGCTAATTAAAATCACATTGGGATGCCACCTCACTCCTGCTTGAATGGCTTCTGTGAAAATAAAAGATAAATGCTGGCGAGGATGTGGAGAAAAGAGAACCCTTGCACGTTGTTGGTAGGAATGTAAATTAGTACAGCCATTATAGAAAATAGTATGGAGGTTCTTTAAAAAATTAAAAATAGAACCGCCACATTATCCAGTATATATTGTAAGGAAATGAAATCAGCATATAAAAGAGACATCTGCACTCCCATGTTTATTCCAGCACTAGTCACAGTAGCCAAGATATGAAATCAACTTAAGTGTTCAGCAACAGATAAACGGATAAATAAAATACAGTATGTATATACAATGGAATATGATTCAGCCACAAAAAAAGAAAGAAATCTTGTTATTTGTGACCATATAACATTATGTTTGGTGAAATAAGTCAGGTACAGAAAAACAAATATTGCATGATCTCACTTATATGTAAAATCTAAAAAAATTGAACTTCCAGAAGTAAAGAGTAGAATGGTGGTTACCAGGAACTGGAGATGAGGGTGAAGCTGGGGAGGTTTTGTTCAAAGGATACAAAATTGTAGTTAGGTGGAATAAATTCAAGACATCTATTGTACAATGCGATGACTATAGTTAATAACAATGTACTGTATCCTTGAAAATGCTAAAAGAGTAGATTTTAAGTGTTCTCATCACAAAAAGTGGTAAGTATGTGAGGTAAGGTATATGTTAATTAGCTAGAGTAGGCATTCCACAATGTATACATATTTTAGAACATGTTGTACACAACAAATATATGAAATATTTATTTGTCAATTAAAATTTTTAAGAAAAGGGATAGAATTAGGAAGTTTAAGAGAAGATAATCGCCACACTAAAACTTGAAAGAAAACAGAAAAGTCTTAAAATCCTTACGAGATGAATCCCACCTCCAAAGTAAGAGTCATTAGGTGAAAAGCAAATTTTAAATAATAGAAATAAGATAATAGTAAAATAATATCTTGAAGAAGTGGAGAGAATGTAGCTACAAAATTATAGTTCTTTACTGGCTAAACAAAAATTTAAGACTGATGGTGAAATAGTTTTTTATCTACTAAATAAATACTTCTTTCACGAATAAGAAGATGATCGCAATGGCCAGGCACTGTGGCTCACTCCTGTAATCCCAGAACTTTGGGAAGTGGAAGTGGGTAAATCACTTGAGGTCAAGAGTTCGAGACCAGCCTGGCCAACCTGGTGAAACCCTGTCTCTACTAAAAATTCAAAAAATAGCTGGACATGGTGGTGGGTGCCTGTAATCCCATCTACTCAGGAGGCTGAGGCAGGAAAATCACTTGAATCTGAGAGGCGGAAGTTGCAGTGAGCTGAGATCTCACCACTGTACTCCAGCCTGGGCAACAGAGTGAGACTCCATTTAAAAAAGAAAGAAAGAAAGAAAGAAAACTGGAACTCACAAAAAGTAACAAGAAAGGAATTGGTTAACATTCTGGTAATGCAAAATAATAATTATTTATAAAAACTAACAATAGTTCTAATGATACTGGAGTTTTTAATAACAAGACAATTAAAATACATGACAAAGAATGCAGTCATTTGAGTTAAATAATTATATCTAAAATTCTTTTATTATGTTAGCTGAGAAAATATATAGTAATTTGTTCTAGACTTTGTTAAGCATGCATGCTAAAAACTAAATATCATTTGTTAGAAAAATAGTAACTTTCACAAAAGCTAAAGGGGAAAGGGGAGAACAGAGCAATTCAATAGCCAGCATAAGAGAAGGTTAAAAAAATGAAAACAATACAAGTAAGCAAAGAAAAAGGTTGATGAATAGAAGGCAGTAAGTAAAATTGTCAGCAATGTGTCCAAATGTATTAGTGATGAGAATTAATGTAAAATGTTTTATCAATTACTATAGAATTATTTTCAGATTTAATTGAAGTAAAAAAAAAGCTTTTTGCTACTTGCAAAAGACATCCTTAATATATAAGAGCAGATAAAGCTTTCTGCTACTTGCAAAAGACATGCTTAGTATATAAGAGCAGATAAAGTTTTAAAGTAAAGGAATAACAAGCTTTCTGCTACTTGCAAAAGACATGCTTAATATATAAGAGCAGATAATGTTTTTAAGTAAAGGAATAAAACATACATGCCAGATAAACAATAAACTGAATAAAATTGGTATACCTATAAGAAGAAATAGACATTAGGGCAATAAGCATTATTTAAGATAAAGAAAAATACAATTACAAAAGGAACAACTTTGCAACAAGATACAGCAATCCTAAACTTGTATGTACTTGAAATATGACAAAATAAAAATAAAAATCTGATATAGTTACAAGGTGAAATAAACAAATCTATAATTATAGTGAGAGGATTATAGTTGATCTTTGAACAACACTGGTTTAAACTCTGTGGGTTCATTGATAACATGGATTTTTTTCAGAAAATATATTGGAAATCTTTTTGGAGATGTGTGACAATTTGAAAACACTGGGAGATAAACTACCTAGAACTATCAAAAAAAGTAATAAAAAATTAGGCATGTCCTGAATGCATAAATATATACATATATACTATTTTATCATTTACTATCATAAAATATACACACATTTATTATAAAAAGTTAAAATGTACTAAAACATATGCAGACTATACATGGAAAGATACAGAATTAAATCATAACTGTATACAATTAACTATACTACATACTGTACTACGATAATAATTTTGTAGCCGCCTCCTGTTGCTATTGCAGTGAGCTCAAGTGTTGCGAGGAATATGTGCTTGAAATGCTTTGTGATGCTAGTCATCTCCTCCTGAGCAGTTTGTCTCTCCGGTAAATTGTGTATTGCAATAAAAGGTGATCTCTGGAGGTTCTCACACATTTTTCATCATGTTAGTGTGATACCATAAACCTTGAATAACACCATGGGACTCATACAAAATGCAACTAGTGATGCTGGAAGTGCTCCCAAGAAACAGAAAAGTCCTGACATTATATGAAAAAGTTAAATTGCTTGATATATACCATAGATTAAGGTCTGAAGCTAAGGTTCCTCACCACTTCAAGAAAAATAAATTCAGCATAAAGACCACTTAGGAAAAAAGAAGATAAAATTTATAAACCTTGCACTTTTTGGGAAAGACTTTTTATTTTGTATTGAAAATGTAGCTTTTATGTGGGTGCAGGATTGTTATAAGGAAGACATAGTTATAGACCTGAATAATTCAAGAAATAGTAAAGTCATCATATGACAACTTAAACTTAAAGAAGGAAAGTGAAGGATCTAAAGCTGGAGATGTTAATGCCAGCAAAGGATAGCTTTATAATTTTAGAAAGTGATCTGGCTTAAAAAATGTCAAGATAACCTTAACTTATACTATCAATGTAGTGAAAATAGCTAGACAAGAATCTTGTATGTATGGAGTGATTATGGTTTTCACTAATACACAAAGAATACTGGACAGTGTAACAAAATTCAAAGGTGATTGGGCAACTGGGAGTGCAATTATGATTAGTGATAATTATAAAAATTTTTATGTGATATATCAAATTAATAATGAGACATTTATTTTTGCTGATAAAGGATCTCTGAACAAACTAATCTGATTCATCTACAGAGAATAATATTTTTATATGGCTTTTATGACAGTCAGTCTTCAGAAGACTATCTTCTGATGTTCAGATAATTTATTTAAGGTATGTAATTATGTGTGTGAGTACCGCTCTACAAATTCATAGGTTGTACAAATCTAGTAGATCAAGAAGAAGGGGGCAAAAAGGGGAAAGAGAATTTAGGAAAAGACTACAGTCAATGGCAGAAAGTGTTACGTTAGAATGATAATCACTATGCCAGGTGAGTATTAAAACCAAGGGAACTTTGGCAGGTGGCCAGGCTATCTGAACACGAGAACCATTGTGAGAAGAAATTCTTTTCATTACAGTCGGGATTATGAGGCAGAATATGGAAAAGGAAGAGTGTAGGTCTAGGATCGGACAGATTTTACCATGTATAAGATGCATGGCCTTGGGAAGTCACTTAACTCCAAGACCCTTGCCTGTTTTTTAACCCATAAAATGAATTTTTATTTATAAGAACCAAAAGTATTAAAATGTTGTAAAAATTAAATATGACCAATTAGGTAAAGCACCAAACCCTTAGCAATAGGTGCTAAATAAATGCTAGCTCAATTAATCATGTCTTTGTGTTCCCATAACAACTTTTACATATTTAATGATGGCCATTTATTCATTTGAACACATTGTCATTTCCTATATTGATTAAGTCACAGTGTACAAACTGTCAATACTGTAGGTATCAATAACAGAAGTTATTTAGTAGTATTCATGTTAATATAATTATATGAAAAATGGTTATCTCGTGTAATTCTTAAGTAATTTTTATTTTTGATCAACTTCATTTTATGATTATATAAACGCTGTATTTATAGCTGCTCCAGCTGAAACTTCTTTCATTGAATATATAATTTTAGGTTTTACAAACACAGAATAATCAGTGGTACTTTCATCATTGTGATTTTCATCTTTTCACTGGGAACTGCTGAAGGAGATTAGGAATATTTGTTTTAACGAGAAACTCTAAACACCCTGAGATAAGTCACCTTCCTTCACAATGAACCTATTACCTACATTCTCTATGTAAGTTGCTGTCTTACATTGTTATCACTCTCAGTCTTAGATTTCTGAATAGTTCCTTAGTGGTGCCACGTTTCCTCATTAACATGCTTAACCGTCATTTTTATGAGTTTTATTTCATTTCCCTAGCCTTGAGGGCAGGATTGAGCTTTGAATTCATTTAACTAAATTACAGGGTAAGGCTGTGTAATGCTTGTGACTGTCAAAAGATTTCTAATAGGAAGAAAAAGAAAATTATATAACCAGCTGGAAAAGAGCCAATGTTTACTAAGTAGTTTATATGTGCAGTGAAATGCTGCATATGAAAATGAAAGCGATTCTAAAGAACCACAAAGGGCTAAGACCAAAATGTTTTTCATTTTTTATGGTTGAACTTAGACTTTAAAGTTTTAGATGGTTGGGTGATGATCCTGGTGTCGAATGTTGCAACTTACAAAAAGAGATATTTGAGTGGCATTGATGATTCTGCATGTTATGTTTTCGCTTTACTGGTTGGCGCTCTGCTAGGTACCTCCAGTTGGACTGCTAGAGGAATATTGCAGGGCTGAGAGAGAAGACAGGGAAGTGTAACATAACACCGAGTGGTAAGGCAGGTCGCTAAGTGCAGGGTAGACATCACAGGTCAAAGTCTTAATTCTCCCCTCCCCTTCCCCTCCCTCCCTCCCCTCCCTTCTTCTTTCCTTCCTTTCCCTTCTTTCCTTTCCTTCTTTCCTTTCCTTCCCCTTCCCCTTTCCTTTTCCTTTTCCCCTTCCCCTCCCCTCCTCTCCTCTCCCCTCCCCTCCCCTCCTGTCCTCTCCTCTCCTCTCCCCTCCCCTCCTGTCCTCTCCTCTCCTCTCCCTTCCCCTCCTCTGTCCTCCCCTCCTCTCATCTCCTCTCCCTTCCCCTCCTCTGCCTTCCCCTCCCCTCCCCTCCCCTCCTTTCCCCTCCCTTCCCCTCCTCTCCTCTCCTTCTTCTTTTCTTTTTTATGAAGACTGGCCACCCTAAATATATTTACAGGGTTTGTCTGCCTAATGCCTTAAATCTGTGATCCTTGTTAAAGGAAAGAACTGTATTATTAAGAGTCATGAAGCCCTCTTTCGGGAAACCTCTATAATAGAGCTGGCAGTGAGCAGAGGAAAGAACCTCTTCATTGGTCAGAAGAGAAGAGCACCACAGGCCAGCTGTCCAGAGGAAATGGACTGCAGTGTAGGACATAGATCAACTTCCAACACTCTATCCCCCTCAGAACGTGAAGATTACTGGAAAATATTAGACTCCTTTCTAATCAAACATGAGGATGCTCAGAGTACTAGAATTGAGATGCTGTGAATTTTGCAGGGTTTAACTTATCACCAATGAGGCTCCACTAATTTGTAAGTGATTTTTCTTTAAAGTAAAATGAATGCCATAATATTAATGAATTTGTATATCCACTATCTAGTTAATGAGTATTTATTAGAGATGTTAACTTTATTATCAGGCTACCTGCTGCTCTACTAAAAAACATAATAATATTTCCAGCAAATTCTATTTGTTGTAAATGATATGATAAAGGGACATAGGTACATACATAATTTTGGTATATGCATTTATTGTAGTTTCCACAGAAAATTATTAAAAGTACTGTGAGGAATAGTGTATTAGTCAGGGTTGTCTAGAGGGACAGAACTGATAGGATAGATGTATAAAAAGGGGAATTTATTAAGGAATGTTAACTTACACAATCACAATCACAAGGTCTCACAATAGGCTGTCCGCAAGCTGGGGAGCAAGGAAGCCGGTCCAAAGGAGTCCGATGTTTGAGGGAAGGAAGCATCCAGCATGGGAGAAAGATGTAGGCTTGGAGGCTAAGCCAGTCTGATCTCTCCATGTTCTTCTGCCTGCTTTTTATTCTGGTTGCACTGGCAGCTGATTAGATTGTGCCCACCCAGGTTAAGGATGGGTCTCTCTTTCCCAGTCCACTGACTCAAATGTTAATCTCCTTTGGCAACACCCTCACAGACACACCCAGGATCAATACTTTGCGTCCTTCAATCCAGTCAGGTTGACACTCAGTATTAACCATCGCAAATAGTAAATAGTGTATGGCTGATAAAAAAAAAAAAAAGAGAAAAGTAACAGACTAAACATACATATGGACAAAATATGCCAATCATCATCAGGAAATATTTATTGAAATCAGTGTTAATAAATTGTCATATGTATGTCTGGTGATAACACTGACATTTATTTAAGATGCCTGAATGAAATTTTATGTAAAAGAATCATGTGATTTTTGAAAATAAAAATTTCAATTCTTAATTTTATATCCATAATTTTAATTATTATTTTTTAAGCTTGTACTATGTGACAAGTTGTCAGAGGTACCAGGTTATAACTCATTGAAATTAGGTTGAGTAAAATAGATACCTGAGTTCTCTCTATTCAATTATTTTGATGTTTAATGCAAAAAGCATTTGATTTGGCTAAGGGGAAATCAATTAACCTATTGCAGTTTTTACACTTGTGGTAGGAAAGAGTTGGAGATTTGGGAGGCTAGAGTAACTAGGTAGATGATTTGGAAATGAAAGAGACTGAGAAAAAATTAAAAAGGGAGTAAATGCAATGTGAAAATACTTTGGTGGTGAAAAATTGGCAAATGTAGCTCTAAACATTTCATTTTCTTGTGAGGAATGGGGATAAGAGAAGAAAACAGTTTTTGACATTTTATTTTTTCTGGAAGTGACATTTCAATTTTAGAATAATTTTAAGACTTCTGGTAAATGGCATTTTAAATACTTAACGTTTTAGGATAAACGTAGATGATTATTATTTTGTGAAACATTTTTATGGTGCATTCTAGCTTTAATATACGAATTGGATTTAATTTTTGCCTCTTTAGCAAAACAATTATTTCAGCATATCAACCATTGGGAATATTCTTTTCCCTCTACAGTTTTCATTTGCAAATTTCATTATAGCATGATATGGTTACCATCTGGTGTTTCTTATATAACATTACTCAGGCTTTTCAGCTTTGAAATAATATTTCAAAGCAAATGGAAATCCTTTCTGAGGATATCATTTCATGTAAGTATCACATTTATAAAACATAGTATAGTTTAAGTTTATACTTATTATATATATTGGAAATATGCAGATGGCATATTCATAGAAATTTAAAACCTTATTGGTATTTAATAGTTCACTATGCAATTTATCAGGCTCTTCAGATTATCTTTTTTGCTTAATATTATATTATCCTTTTAGTTGTCTTAAAACCTATAATTTTTGAATAAATGGATTAAAAAATTTGTCAGATTTTATAAAGTTTCTTTAAGCATCTCTGTTGAATAATTATTTCATACCTATATCAAGTCTCTTTTCTGAAGGAATAATTAGTTTTCTGCCTCTCTCTCCTGCCCCCTCTCTCTCTTTAGTTCTCTGTGGTTTTGCTTTTGGAGTCTACTATAATCTTGGCAATAAATTTTCACAGTTAAATTAATGTTTTGGATGTGTTTCAATTATAAATATCATTGTATTGATCCATCAAAAGACATATACACAAAGAAAGAATAATTTGTATTTTATTTCTCTTTATTTATTTATTTTTGAGACGGTCTCATTTTGTTGCCCAGGCTGGAGTATAGTGGCACGATCATGGCTTACTCCAGTTTTGACCTCCTGGGCTCAGGCAGTCTTCCCACCTCAGTCTGCCAAGTAGCCGAGACAACAGTGTGTGCCACCATGTCCAGCTGATTTTTAATTTTTTTGTTGAAGCATGGTCTCATTATGTTGCCCAGGGTGGTCTTGAACTCCTGGGCTTAAGTGATCCTTCCACCTTGGCATCACAAAGTGCTAGGATTACAAACATGAGTCACTACATCCAGCCTTAATTTATTTTTAAGGCAACTTGAGGTCCAGTGGCAAGAACAATGCTAGATACATGGTTGGTATCAGTAAATTTTTGTCAAACTGTACTCAATCTGCATCATTTATTTTATAGACTCATTTAACATTATTGCTTTATATAGATCATAAATTTCTGTCTTTAATTGAAATGGTCTGAATCTTTAAAAATAGTTTCATGGAAATTGATTCATTTGTAATTTTTGTTTCTGACTGACTTATATTGACTTCATCAACAAACATTTACTATTTGGTAGACACGCAAAGACATAATTTCTGTTCTTTGATAGTGAAGTTTAGCAGATATATACACAAACAAGTATATGTAACTGCTAGTATCAAAAGATAGTTTTGCATACACCATAGTTTCCCAATGAACTATGCCTCCCAGTATTCTTATGTAGTTTTCTCCCTTTGAATTAGGACCGGCCTTGCAACCAATATATGGCAAAAGTGATGCTATATAACCTACAAGGCTAGGTCAGAAGAAGCCTTGCAGTCCTGCTTAAGTCCTTTGAAATGCTCCCATACCACGAGAAAGCAGTTGTAAAGTAGGAATCCAATCTCCTGAGATGCCACTTTATGAGGAAGCTCAAGGTAGCTGCCTCGTGAGGCTGTGTAAAGAGAGAAAGGCCCAACCAGACCCCAGCTATTCTAGTCAACCTGGCCAGATATGTGACTGTAGAAGCTGGAAGATGTCTCCAGCTTAAATCACCATGTAAGGGAGCCTAAGTAAGAATGGCCCAGCTGAGCCAGCAAGCTTTGGGATGGGTTGTTATGCAGCAATACATAATGCAACAATAGCGTATGGTGTGATGAGTAAAGAATGGAAGTCTCTATTCAAGGTGTGCAAGGTAGTGGTGTGGCAGAAAGATTAGAAGGAAGGAAAACATGAGGAATATGGATGGTTTGAAAAACCAAGTAGTAAAGCAGTAAATGATGCTTCTTTCATGCAAGAACTCCTTTTGAACTGCAAAGTAGTTTTCTAATCGTATCTTTCAAAGTCAGGAGTGTGTGCTCAGAAATCATAGATGGAGTCTGGAGGAAGAGGTTCACTAATTCATTTATTTATTTAAGAAACTTTTGGTAAACTTCTCCTACTAAGTCTAATGTTCTGGGCCATATGTAGCCCATTGTTGAGGAAACTGGGCCAGGGAGTGCCATTTAAATTTCAGTGTGAATGATGGTAAAAGGAAGAAGAGAAAATGAGACAGCTGCTGAGGTGGATGCAAAGTGGAGGAAAATGAAACAGAATTGTAAGAAAGCAAATTATATAAAGGGAGTTAGTTACAGAAATATGTTTGGAAACTGAAGATCAGAGGCATAGACAGAGAGAGGAGGCATAGATGGAAAGAAAGCAGCATTTCTCCCTCTGAGGTAGGCACAAGATAAGACGTAAGGATAAGGGGAAGACAACTAAGTTTTTAGTGGAGGAAAAATTTATATCAAGTGGCGTCCATAGTCCCTGTTGAGCCAAAGGTGAGTTAATTTGCTCAAAGTAGGACAGGGACAGAAAGGAAAGGAAAGTGGTAAACATTATAATTTATGTGCTAAGGAATGAGATACAGAGCCAACAAGTGATGATTAGAATTACTGTTAAGCTGCACTGAAGGGCCAGCTAAGGTTAGAAATCATGCCTGTCTTGCAGTCAGTCACCGTGGTAATGTAAGTTTCTCAGACGTGTGGTTCCCAGAAGCAGAAGGAAAGGAAATAGATGGCTGAGTTTGGTTAGAAAGAGTATTTTCAATACTTACCTTAATAAGTAGCATTGAGTGTGAAAAGCTGATGGAATAATACATAGAAATCCTGGGCTTGAGCTCTTACACTTGAAATTCCTGGCAGACCTTGGGAAAATCATCTAGCCAGTTAGCATTTTTCCTCACACATAACATTAGAATGTTTACCTACTAGATTTCTTATGAGACTAAAACAAAAAAACATAAGTAAAGTAGTTTATAAATTTTAAGGTGGATTTTATTAGAAGGTACTATTTTTCCTCTTTGATAGCAGGTAAGGACTCATTTGATGGATGACTTCAATTACATCTTGTCTGTTCCTGTTTGTTAATCTGTCTTTTTAAAAATCTCAATCTGTAGAAAACTTGTTTTTCACAACTTACTTATTCCTCATAGCGCTGTCTTTCTCTCTCTCTCTTCCTCTCTCTGTCTTTCTGTCTTTCTCTGAAAGTCCTGGTTCTAATTTATTGATATCCTTTCTCTAATTGCCTAGTGAACATATGGATACTTCAGTTCTAAAACTGGTTGATCCAATGATGAAGGATGCCTGGCATATCTATGTCTAATATCTTAGATCATATTTTCCACAGCATTTTACCACATCCCTCTATTCACAGAATTGCTTGTCATTTGTACAATTTTCCTAATTCTTTTCTATTTATATGTGACATCTTGTTGTTGCCATTAGTTTTAAGACATAATATGCTTGTTCAACTTCTTTTTGCATGGAGTCCATAAAATCCTCAGATGAATGTTGAATTTTAAAGTTATTTTTCTTATTTAAATATCCGTTTAGTATGTGCTTTTTTTCCCCTTTTCACATTTCCATGAAAAAATGAGTCAGAATTTCTAATTTCCAAATGAAAATAGTAGACAGACTGAGTAGGTGAGCTTTAAATTGAAAGAGAATAGTGATGGCTTCATTTGATTGGAGTGATAATTTTCAGTTTATTCAAAGGAAGAATGCTACATAAAAGAAAGAGACTTTGCAGACAGCTTCCACAAAAAATGGCCTGGCACAGTTCTGATAATTGTAATAGAAAAATTCTAAGAAAAGTGATATATCTAACGGGATGATTGAGATGATACACAAAGGTAACAGTGAAATTGCTCTAAAAGAACCAAAAAATAAAAAATACATTATTCTTTAAGTATTAATCTGATCAAATCTACACATAACAGATATCATTGACTGTTCATGGGAATCAACAATAAAACTGTATTTTTAACTGAAGAGTCTAATAACACTTAAAAATCAAATCCCGAAGATCTAGGTTTAGTTTCATAGAAGCATAACTGGAGTGTAGTTATGGCTTAATTAGCAGCAGCAATCATTTGGCTATGCCTTGCGGAAGACTGTCGAGATTGCCAGTCATGGTCAGAAAAGGGAAGCTCCAGAACCAAAGAAGTTCTGCTTATCCAGCACTGATTTTAGCAGACACAAATATGTCCCAGGAGAGGTATACTTTATTTTGGGTAGAAAAGGTTATCAAGCTTTACCATAGTTAAAAAGATAAAATTGAGATTATTGATGAAACTTTTGCTCTTACTCCAAAATCATTGAGATACATTATGATGAAAAATATATTTTTACAGGTAACAGAAAAGGTGCTCTAAATATAATACTTGAACAAACTGATAACTCAAAAATAATCTCTTCCATTAGAAATTAATTAATTGCATTTCTAGCTCATAACATTATGATTTGATTGTCAGTTACTCTGGAGTCAGTTAACTTGAGTCACTACTTGAAGTCTAGTTTCCGGTTCTGTGGGAATGAGAACCAGTGATCTAAGCTAGTTGTTCCCAAAGCATAGTCAGCTGACCCCTGGGATCTCCAACATTTTCAGTAAATCCACAAAGTCAAACAGCTTTCATAAGAACATTAAGATGTTATTTTCCCTTTTTACTGTATTGATTTTGCATTGAGAATGAAGCAATTGTGGCACCTTAGTAAGAATAAAGACAGTGGCATTCAACAGTGCTACACTGTATTCTGCACTTTTATACATGTGTAAAAACTAATTTTGCTTAAAAATGTTTATAATGAGGCAGTAAAATGTATTAACTTTACTAAATCTTTGAATGACAAATGGGAAGTAAATGTAAAGCAAATCTGTAGCATATGGAAGTACAATGCTTGCCCTTAGGAAAAACACTTGTGCAATCGCTTGAATTGTGAGCTGAACTAGCTTATTTTTTCATAGAACACCATTTTTACTTGAAAGAAAGACTGAGAGATAAACTGTGGTTATTTACACTTGGGTATTTTGCAAACATTTTTCGCAAATGAACAAGACGAGTCCTTCATTTTAAGGAAAACGGCTAGCAGTGTTTGGTTAATGCCAATGGTAAAATGTAAGCTTGGGAATAAAAATTAGAATGTTGGATAACATACCAGCCAGACTTTTCCAATGAGATCAGTAAATATATTAACATATGTTATTTAATATGTTATATTAAATTTTGTTCACAAAGCGTCAACTTTTGGAAGATCTGTAAAGCTTAGTGAAACAATATTTTCCAAATAATCGATACAATATGTTACGAAATCATGCACGGGCAAAATATTTGTTCAAAATGCAAGATATATCAATAGATTTTAATGTAGTAGAATGTGAAAAGTTATTGATATGATTTCAGATTTTGTATTGTAATTGCTCTTTTAAAAAATACCACTTAGCATCAAAGAAGAACATTTAAAATTATCTGGAAAGTGTACTGAAATGCTCCTTTCTCCAGCTACGTATCTATGTGAGGCCAGGTTTTCTGCATGTTCTTCAGTAGAAACAATCTATCAAAACAGATTGTATGAAGAAGCAGATATGATGTCTCCTCTTAAGCCAGACATTAAAGAGATCTTTGCAAAATAATATAATGCCACTCTACTCATCATTTTTTTGTTATATAGCTAATTTTTATACAAATATGTTGTCTATGTGAATAGGTAATGGGTATAATGAAAAATTTCTAAGTTTTTAATTTCTAATATGGTAAATTGTCAATAGATTTAACCTACAGAAACACAACCTTTTCGGGATCCTCAATACTTCCCAAGATTGTATGATGAGAACACATGGACACATAGAGGGGAACAACACACACTGGGGCCTTTCCAAGGCCAAGCAGGGAATGTAAAAGTATGCAGGGAGAATGTAGGCCATAGGAAGAGTAGAAACTGAAATGAACTACAGAGCACAGAGTCACTATACAGGGAGCAATTCACCTCTTAACTCCTGATGATTTTTTTTTTTTTTTTTTTTTTGAGACGGAGTCTCGCTCTGTCGCCCAGGCTGGAGTGCAGTGGCCGGATCTCAGCTCACTGCAAGCTCCGCCTCCCGGGTTCACGCCATTCTCCTGCCTCAGCGTTCCGAGTAGCTGGGACTAAAGGCGCCCGCCACCTCGCCCGGCTAGTTTTTTGTATTTTTTAGTAGAGACGGGGTTTCACCGTGTTAGCCAGGATGGTCTCGATCTCCTGACCTCGTGATCCTCCCGTCTTGGCCTCCCAAAGTGCTGGGATTACAGGCTTGAGCCACCGCGCCCGGCCAACTCCTGATGATTTTTACTCTAAGGAAATGCAGACTTATTGCAAGAGCTTTTGCTTTGTCTAAAGAAGTGGAAAACACAGAATCTTATGTGAAACATCCCACTTTTTCAATATTGGCAACTAATTTGATTAAAAACATGAGAAATAAAAATACTACACAAGCCAAATAAAACACCTCTGGAAGCAGTTTTGGACTATAGGCTGTTCATTTGTGAACACTCCATAGGATCGACGTGGGTGGTAGTGAATTCACTAAGGTAGCACCTCATTGTGAGATGACTGGCAGTGAGCCAGGAACTACATCCTCTGTGTGATTCAATAAAACCGAAAGAGATTGCTTTGGAAAAACATTCTCTGTGGGCCTTGATATTTGTGTCTAAAGACACAAGTAAAGCAGCATCATTTATTTATAAAGGATCTAAACCATTACTCCAACCACACACTAAGAATTCCATGACAGGGCTGATAAAATAAGTCTTCAGTGCTACATTAGCTAATGGCAATATGTCACACTGTAGAACTTCTCTTGCTTTACTTGTGATATTTCAAATGATTCATGATTGGTGTAATAAAATACTTCTTTGGAGAACTACCTAGTATACAACAGGCTATGACCTTGCCAATTGTTTTATTTATATAACAGAACGTTATTTTGGACCTAAGAAAATAGATATCAAAATGACAACCAAAAATTGTTGAAAATGTAAATTATCTTTATAATAAAATTAGTAGGCTAGCTATGATTTCATGTACAAATTTTAGGGGACTAAAACTTAGGTTTTTGATATAAAATATCATTTCCTAATTCTATTTTTAACTGAGTGCTTATATTTATAAATCTATCATTTAAGTTAAGACAGTGACACCAATTTTAATAATTAATTTTTGTACAGAGCTATACAGTTTACATGAGAAATTGTTGTGAATAGAGTATTGTAAAACTATAAAATTGTTAAATAGAATTTGTTAAAAATTCAGTTAAGTACCCTGTTTCCTCAATTTTAACTCAAGAGATAATTCTTCAAAACAGGTCAATGACAAAAACGCCATGATAGGACTAGAAAAAAACTTATCCATATCTGTGGGACATAGCCATGGATAGGGGGAAGATGGTAAGAATCTCTCTCTTTTGATTTTCCTGTTTTTCCCATCATGTGGATGGTGTGGTAGGTGTTTTCTACATGGAAAATGCCCATATTCTTAGAAGACCAAAGCAGTGTTACAATAGGACAGAGGAGACAGGAAGCATGAAATGATTATTTAGGATTGGTTTTGCTCTAGATTTCAGTGGAGAATGGTAAAGGCTGTGAACCTGCTTCTACAATTTTTATGTCATCCAATTCACTCCACCAAGGCAGGAGACATTATGGAATAGGGAACGGCAGCACTAGCTGGGAGGGGCATTGTGCTGCACTGTGTGGCATTGTGCAAGCCACAGGGCATATCTCATAACTGAAATAGTTACTAACTTTCAAGAATCAGATTTCAAGTAAAAGTCCATACTTCCACTTCCCTTGATGAAAATGAACCAGTCTGGCCACCCTGGGCAGTAAGCTCCCATTAGAAGTAACTGATGGCAATAAATAGCTGCAGCTTCATTTAATTTAGACACGCTCTCTCCAGTTACCCAGAGTCTCCACTTGGCCCACATCACTTATTTATATGCCTGGTTTATGTAAACATTTAAGTTTGTAATTCCTATCCTAGAACTTTAATGTCTAAACCTTTTATTATAACATTTTAGTGTTAAATAATTTCAGAATCTCCTATGTGATAATGGTTATATTTTTCATTTAAGTGACAGAAAATTCAAGATGACACATAGATTTCAGGACAATTTGTATTACCATTTTAGTGCTTCTATAGTCCTTATTCACAGAACAGATATATATTAGACCTACTATGTGCCAGCCACTAGTCTAAGAACCAGGTATACGCATGTGACAAACACTAAACAAAAAAAGTCCCTGCCTTTAAGGAGCTTACACTCTGGTGGTGGAAGATAAAGGAGTAAGAGATGAAAAATTATAATTAGTGGCAAAAAGAATAAGAAATCAAGGAATGGAGATAATGAGTGCTGGGAGTGTGTGGCGGGGATAGAAAGAAGGGTACAATTATAGGTAACAAACCAGAGAAGCCTTCATAGAGAAAAAGACTCTTGAGTAAGAACTTCAATTAAGATTAATTGAGTATCTCAGGCTCAGGATACATCATTTGCAATGGCCCTGGGGTGTGAGCAATCCTAGCATGGTTAAGAATTACACAGAAGCCAGGCCTGGTGGCTCATACCTGTAATCCCAGCACTTTGGAAGACTGAAGTGGGTACATCACCTGATATCAGAAGTTTGAGACAAGCCAGGCCAAAACATGGTGAAACCTTGTCTCTACGGAAAATACAAATATAAGCTGAATGTGAGAGCAGGCATCTGTAATCCCAGCTACTTGGTAGGCTGGAACTTGGGAGGCAGAGGTTGTGGTGAGCCAAGTTTGCACCACTGCACTCCAGCCTGGGTGACAGAGCGAAACTCCACCTCAAAAAAAAAAAAAGAGAGAGAGAATTACACAAAATATCAGATGTCCTAAGGCAGGGTTTCTTAGCCTTTACAGTATTTAAATGTTAGGGTGGGTAATTATTTGCCTTGCAGGGCTGTCCTGTGCATTGTAGGATGTTCAGCATCTCTGATATTTACCCACTAGAAGATGGTGGGAGTTGTTCCTGTTTGTTCCGGTTGTGACAATCAAAAATGCCTCCACAATTTCAAAATTCCCCTGGGGGGACAAAATTCACCACTGGTTGAGAGCCACTGCTCCTGGGGCATTATTAGTTATTTTAAGTACTTTGGCTCTTTCTAAGAGTGATGGGAAAAATCATTAGGGGTTTTAGCAGCAAAATAACCTGATCTGATTAATGTTTAAACATGCTCTCTTGCTGCAGTATTGAGGTGAGCAAGTTCTACAGCAGGCAGATCAGCAAGTGGATGAGGAATAGTGCTGCCTTAGACCAGTCTGATAACAGGAGAAGTGTTTGCATACCAGATATATGTTGAAGGTAGACTGAAAAAAGTTGCTAATGGATTGTATGTGGGGTATGAAAGAGAGAGAGGAGTTAAGAATGATGAGTCTTGGAGTTGAGATGGGAAGAGTGTAGGTAGAAAATATGGAGTAGATGTTTGGCTATGTTGAAAATTTTGAAATGACTATTAGAAATGTAAACAGATCTGTTGGAAAGGTAATTAGACATACAAAACTGGAATCCATGGGAAATATCTGGGATGAAGATATAAATTTGAAAGCATATTTAAAATCATGAACTGGATTAAGAGGGTAAATATAGATGGTAAAGAGAAAATGAATGAATTTTGAGTTAGCTTGGGAGACGCTGGGATAGAAAATTCAGTAGAGATAGGACCCTGAGTTCCATACAGGTCCAGTAGACTAAATACTGGGAATTGGTAATTTCTCAAGAGACCAGGCTAACAATTTTCTTGTTTGGTGCTCAGGACTTTCCTATGATAGGAGCAGAACAATGATTATTAGCTGTATTCTATAAGACAAAAACTGAGATTGAGAGGTGAACTCAATCATATCTCATGGGTGTTCGGTAACAAAAGTGGGATTAGGAACCCAGGGTTTCCACACTTCTACCTTGCTTCTTCAAGGAATTGCCCCACAGGATTTGTCCAACCTTACCTTGGTGACATCATCAGAAACCTTTCATTCTGCTGTTCGCCATTCTTTTATTTTGAGACAGGGTCTTGCTCTGTTGCCCCGACCGGAGTACAGTGGTGGGATCTTGGCTCACTGCAACCTCCACCTCCTGGGTTCAAGCAATTCTTCTGCCTCAGCCTCCCAAGTAGCTGGGACTACAGGCATGCACCACCACCCCAGGCTAGTTTTTGTATTTTTAGTAGAGATGGTGTTTCACCATGTTGGCTAGACTGGTCTTGAACTACTGACCTCAGGTGATCCGCCCATCTCAGCCTCCCAAAGTGCTGGGATTACAGGCGTAAGCCACTGCGCCCAACCCTTACATCCTGCCATTCCAACTGGAGGTTTGCATCACAGCTGTACGAAGATTATAACTAAGATTTTATAGTCTTCATAGCAATAATGGGACACAAGTGATTTCACTCATGAATGAAAGAAATCAGAGACTTAACACATCATGAAATTCTCTTAACTTATCTCGTTTATTTTGCATTTAGTGCAAGTTATATTCCATTGAGAAAACTAGTTGCTTGTCAAGCATAAATGTTGTAATTTTCTTAGTTATATCTTCCCACTGTTGAATATCCCTTAGAGACAATAACTTTCTTGATGTTCAAATAAAAGATGTTGATTTTAATCTATCCTGCTAGTCTTTTAATAATACTGTTTCCACAACCAGATCATTTCAATCTGTATAAGTTCCTGAATACCTGACTAGACTCAAAAGATTTAAATTAGGGTCAGAAATATTGTGTTACACTTGTGTTCATGTTCTTTTTGCATCCTGAAATATGACTGACTAAAAAAAAATACAAATCAAAACAATCAGTGTTTGGTCTGTTTTAGTGAAGATAGTCTTCTACTTGGTAGTGCCTAGTCTAGTTCCCCGAAACAACTCTATCTGCCTCTGTGTTAAGCATTAGGAGCCATCTAAAAGGGAAATTCTAGCACCTTTGTCAATGTTCATGGCCATGAAAGTAGGAGCTCGACTCCATTAATCCTTCATTCCAAATTCCATCCTTTCTCAGTCTTGTAGATTTTGGATCACATTTCTGTCTCTCATTTCTCATTACCACATATTGGATAAGTGGTACCCATATCTGGTTGCACCCAGTACCTGCAGGATCAGATTATGTGATGATCAGGCCCAGAAATTTAACAAGAACCTCTGGTGATTCTACAGTAGTCACTCTGGTACTAATCTTTAGCCTGGCTTTTGGGAACCACTAATCTAGAATCTTTCATTATCAAAATTCTTTACCACTCTGGCTTAAACTGTGTTGGGTACATACCCCTTCCAATTTTACAGAAATGGTTAAGATCAGTTGCGGAGTCAGAATTCTGGGTTTACATCTTGGCTTCGAAATTACCAACTTTGGGTAAGTACTTTGGGTTTCCCGATCTGTAATTTTTATAATGAGATTGTTGGCATTACAAAAATTAAAGTGTGTATATTACCTGCATAATGCCAAGAACATAAAATGTTCAATAAATATTAACTTTTGATGCTCATATTGGTTTTGAGGTTATAACCTGCATGCTGGAAGCCTAATGGGATGGCCCTCTCTGGGCCTTCTCTAATCCCAGAGATGAAAATTGAGATGATTTTGTCATCCTAGAGGAGTCTTAGGATCTTACACACTTGTCTGAACATTCATATTATACAACAGTATTCAGAAGTTATGCATGGTCCCAAGACATTTGCCAAGTTGAAGGCTAGACTTCCTGCTGATATTATAATTTTATATCTGGATTCTGCAGCTTTAGAATTAAAATGGTTTCTAGCTTTAGAATTAAATAATCGATGGGCACTAACCTCATTAAAAATTTTCATTAGAAGCTTCTGGTGTCATTCTAAACTAAATTTTCTAAAAATATTCTAAAATAAGTTTCTGTTGCTTTCCTCTTGAAGTCGTTTCTGTTGCAGTGCTATTTAAAACTCTGGTCTTTTCTCAGGGTTGCATATATTAGAAGCAACCCTGCCCCTTCTGCCATCCTCGGATACTCTTGTAAGAATGGATTAATGTCAAGGAATTTACTCTTTCCTATTCTTATTTAGGTATTAATACATTTGGAAAAGTTATACATTGAAGGAATAGTTGGAGGCCTGTAATCTTACTCATGATCAGACCATTGCTACCTATTTGGTTCTCTTTTCTTCTCTTATGACAAACATGGAGTTATCAACGTCTATTGGTGAAGACATAATTATTATTTGCCTATTTACAAAATTTTGATATTTTAGCTTTTGAACGCCACCATTATTACATGTGTGTTCTTTGATTGTCATGATTCAAAACTGTCCTAAGATCTGTATATTTCTTGTTTGTTTCTAATTTATTCAAATGAAACCATTTCCAGTGGTGACTGATAGTGATATCCATAGTTCTGATAGCTGCTGATGGTTGTCACCAATGAAATAAATTTGGCATATTTTCCTGCATTAATTACAAAATAACATTTATGAATGGAAAAATGAATGGAAAAATAATGAAATTTCTATGAGCTCTTTAATTTTTTCTTAAATTTTGACTTCCCATATATGTTTATTTTCTTGAGAAAAAGGCAAAATATACAAAAATTAAATATAGAGGCTGATATTATCATTTTAAAGTTAAAAAATAATTTTCAGGACGCTAGTGGTAAGCACACTAAATAAAGACTTATTCTTAGGCCAGGAGCAGTGGCTCATGCCTGTAATCCCAGCACTTTGGGAGGCGAAGATGGGTGAATCATCTGAGGTCAGGAATTTGAGACCAGCCTAGACAACATGGTGAAACCCCATCTCTACTAAAAATACAAAAATTAGTGGGGCGTGGTGGGACACTCCTGTAATTCCGGCTACTCGGGAGGCTGAGGCAGGAGAATCTTTTGAACCTGGGAGGTGGAGGTTGTGGTAAGTCAAGATTGGACTAGTGCACTCCAGCCTGGGAGACAGAGCAAGACTCCATCTCAAAACAAACAAACAAACAAACAAAAAAGGACTTATCCCCAGGTGATCCTGGCCATTATAATGATCAAAGACTTTTTGTTTGTGAGATGATGAAAATACCAGAGGTTTTTTTTTTTTTTTTTTTTTTTTTTTAAGTCTTCTGTAGAGTATGGAAGAGAGAGAAGTCACCACTTTACTAGGAAAAAGTAGGAAATGAGATTGATATTTTAAAACTATTGTTTGCATGTACATTTTCATCAAAACGTAAGTCTTAATTTGTCATGATAGAGAGAGATAAGGTTACAGCTTCCTCCAGAGCAAGTAGAACAAAGTGTTTAATACAACTATAATAGTAATTTGCAGACTGGCAAAGAAAAAAAGTATTTCAGTTATTTTTCCATCTTTTTTATTTCTGTTCTTTCATGGAGTTTCATTTCCCTTCTCAGTTTCTCCCCTGAAGCTCTCACAAATGAAGAGAAATAATGAGAGAATGCTTTGCTATAAAAACGAGAACAAAAATAGATATCATGGAAATATGTTAGTTAAGACCACATTCACTTTTTCCAAAATTTTAATTTTTACATTTTCTTCACTTGACCAGAGCATTTTAAAAAGGAAAAGATATATATGATGTGACGAGAAACCAGAGTACTGAAATGAGCATTTTAAAAGATACGTTCAAAATCACCTTTGTGCATACAGCTGAATTCGAGCAAGGATATCAGTCACCCAAAGCAAATTAATAATAACAGAAATTTGTGCCAAATCAGAGCAGAATGTCAACATTTCTGTGGGAAAGATGACTCAGCTATTTAGCCCTATATTTTTTTAAATGACAAATTTTTTTATTGGCAATTCCCATAGACCAGTGCATTAGTCTCAAATTTAACCATTGGATTAAAGTATCTTTTCTTTTGTTTCTACGGAAAGCATTTTTCTCAAAACATCAGATGAGAATGACTAATAGTATGAAATGAAAGTCAGGAGGATAAAAGAAACAAAGCAAAGGGAATAACTGAAATTCAGCACACCTTACAGAGAAAAGTGTATTTTTTTAAGAAGGGATTTTATTTAATCAGGACACTACAGCAATCAAATTTGGTTCTCAGGTTATTTATATTCAAGGACTACTTTGAACTCCATAGGTCTATTAACTGGAATTTGGTGCAATTACAGACTGTGGCTTACAGTGAATCAAGAGCACAGAAGAACCTGACCCCAAAGCTACTGATCAAATACATTTCTGATTAGTTGGGTTCGGTTTTTTGATTGAAATTTCTCTCTCTGTTTTTTTTTTTTTTTTGTCTAGAAAGAAACTTTCTTTTAAACTTTAGATATTTGATACTAAATATTATATAGATAAATAGAACTTAACTAAAACACAATAAGCACCAGATATGTAAATTGTTCAAAATACAATTTTGCAATAGTACAACTTTTTTTTTTTTAAAGGAAATGACCATGTGATAAGAGTTACTTATCTTAAAAAGGAATGTAAAAGTATATTCCACTATTTATTAGCATTTAGAAATTTTATGTTATTTTAATCGTTTTGAGGGAAGCCTTTGCTCTCCTTTCAGAGTTCTTTCCTTTTCACTCAACATTGTGTTCAAGTTAAACGTGTGTTGAAAATATCACAGAAATATGTGAAGACAAGGTTCTTAGTTACCTCTGTTAAAAAATGTACTTTCAACACATCTGTTTTTTAAATACTTTGTTAAAGTATAATTTCCAAATGCTTAAAGTATGACTTCCATAAAAATCAAAAATGAACACGTTAAAGATTTTATTTAACTTAATCAAAGGAGAATTTGAAGTTTGAAATATATATATATATATTTCAGGTACATATATATGCATTTCATATATATTTATACATATATTTTATATATATGGGTGTGTATGTGAGTGTGCGTGTGCCTAATCTTCAGGAATATATAGATAAATTTACCAATTCATATAAAAATTGTTACTACCTCATAAGCTAATAACATACACTGTTTGGGTCACCTTTTCTATAGAATAGGAATAAATTGTATCTCTATCAGAAAAAAATCACTCATTTGCATTACTATGAATGTAGATTATTTGCATTACTATTAGTTTTCTGCAATTTAACTTATATCTGCAGAGTTGCAAAATGGCCTTGTTAATAGACAATCAAAGGAGAAGACTCTTATATGAAAAGATAATTCCTGGGGGAATCTTTAAAAATTTTCTGGGCCTATTTGCTTCTTTTTCTTGCTTTCTTGTTCCTCTGGGGTGGTTTCTGGAACTCTATTATCATCTCTCTCTAACTTAATTTCTTTCTTTATTTTTTTAGATGGAGTCTTGCTCTGTTGCCCAGGCTAGAGAGCAGTGTAATGATCTTGGCTCACTGCAACCTCCACCTCCCAGGTTCAAGCGATTCTCCTGCCTCAGCCTCCCCAGCAGCTGGGATTTCAGGCACACGCCACCACGTCTGGCTAATTTTTGTATTTTTGTAGAGATAGGGCTTCACCATGTTGGCCAGGCTGGTGTGAAACTCCTGACCTCAAGTAATCTGCCTGCCTCAGTCTCCCAAAGTGCTAGGATTACAGTCATGAGCCACTGTGCCTGGCTCTAATAATTTCTAATCTCTGCTCCAGATCTATATTTGTTATTTGAATGCATTAATGTACCTCATGGAACAAAAGGGTCTTTCATTTAATTTGAAAGCAGTTGGGTGTTAAAAATAATTTTCTTCCATTCATTTCATATGTATTAAAAACCTCCATAGATATCTGAAAACCTTTCAGGTAATCCTTGGCCAAAATTACTAAATGTTATCTCTCTCTGTGCCTTCGATATTTGCTCTGCCTGCTGCTCAATCCTGGCTCCCAAAAAGTGAAATTTAAAACTTTCCTATAAGTTGACAACATATTTCTACGTAAAATGCTAGTGAGGATCTTAACAACAGGACTCTTGGAAGGAGGACTTGTTACCGGAAATGTACGAATCCTTGGTTCTTGTCTAACTTGGAAGAATGGATTTAGCTAAGTAATGCATAGCAAGGGTTAAGTAACAGAGTTTACTGAAACAAGATAAAGTACATTTCTAGAGAGGAGTGGAAGACAGCTCTAGATTGACCCAGTTGAAAAAAATAGTAGCAGCAGTGTTTATTTAAAGAGACAGTACACTCTGAAAGATGAGACAGAGTGGGCTGCTCAAAAGAATGAGCCAGCAGCAGCTTGTGCTGGGGGACTCTATGAGAATCTTACATGATTATTCATGAAGGGGCGTGACGGGGTGTCACTTGCAAGCATGTTTTGAGACGTCCCTTCGAGGGCTCATGCTCTGTGGTTGTACATGCTAGTAGACATGTTGCCTATCTCATTAGCATCTAAAATCTCCATCCAGGGGTGTGTTTTATACTATTATAATGAGCAAAAGGCTACTCTGGGGTAAGTTGTTGGGGGAGCATGCATGGTCATCAACAGGGAAAATCTCTAGCATGGTTATGTCCGGTTGGGGCCTGATAAGTCTTCTTTAGGGTCAGAGGAGCTCAGCTGTGAGGCCACCTGTAGCCAATGTAGCCATTGTCCTTTTTACTGACTGTCAGTTGGCAGTGCTGACTATCAGTGGACAGCGTCTCTAGAACTTTTTTTAAAATTCCAGGGTGGCCGGGGATGGTGGCTCACACCTGTAATCGCAGCACTTTGGGAGGCAAAGGTGGGCGGATCACTTGAGATCAGGAGTTCGAGACCCGCCTGACTAACATGGTGAAACCCCATTTCTACTAAAAATACAAAATTAGCCAGGTGTGGTGGCACATGCCTGTAATCCCACCTACTTGGGAGGCCAAGGCAGGAGAATCGCTTGAAACTGGGAGCAGAGTTTGCAGTGAGCTGAGATCGTGACATTGCACTCCAGCCTGGGCAACAGGATTGAAACTCTGTCTAAAAAAATAAAAAATTCCAGGGGCTCCCTTTCCTGCTCATTTCTGGCTGTCTGCCCACTCAGACTTACCAGTTAGTCTAGCCTAGGCAATTGGTACTCTTGGAAACCATGCTTGCTTTTTTACTAAACTACAGAGATGATTCTTTCTTTACAACCAAAAAAAATATTTTGGTTTTAGTTTTAGAGAAACTTCATATTAATCAGTCATAATAAGTTTGCTTAGTCATTAGTCGTATGTTAGGTTTGCTTTAAGAAGTGTTTGATGCATTTGTGTAGGAAATATATATGGGCTATCCCTGTTCATTGATGCAAAACTTGAGGGTTTTGGTCAAACAGAAATGTCTTTCTCTTTCCTTCCTACCCTTTTACCTTATAATATTCCTTCTGGTTCTTATGAAGGTGCATTTTTGTATGGATAGTTGTTTAATTTTGTGTTCCTGCCAAGGTGTAATCCATGGAGGGTTCTATATAGCCATACTTGCTCTGCCTCCTTCCTCAAGATCCCTAACTTTCTTTCTCTTCCTTTTTACCACATGTATTTATTTAGCATCTACTAAGTGACAGTCACAGTGCTAAGCCCAGGTTTATGAAAGAGAAAATCTGTTCTCAAATAGTTTTAAGTAGGTGGGAACAAATATATCTATTTATTATAAAATAGAATTATAGTAAAGTGTCATGACAAGGGAAGTACTAGTACTACAGGTGGACATAGTAAGGGTATTGTATTAGTTATCTATTTCTGTGTAACACATTTAGTGACTTAAAACAATAATAAGCATTTATTATCTTCAGTTTCTACCTGTCAGAAATAAGGAAGCACTTAGGTGCATGGTTCTGGCTCAGAGTCTCTTGCAAGATTGCAGTCAAAATGTAGAACAGGGCTGGAGTTAGCTGAAGGCTGAAGTGGGTCTGGAGAAGCTACATTCAAGATGGTTCACTCACACAACTGGAAAGTTGGTTCTGACAGTTGGCAAGAGGCATCAGAGGTACTGACCTCTCCATAGGTCTGCTTAAGCTTCCTTACAATATGGTGGCTTACTCTGGCTTTTCCCAGAGTGAGTGATTTACGAGAGGACAAAGAAGAAGTTTTTCATATATTTTATCACCTTTCCTTGAAAGCCCCACACCACCAACTCTTGAAATATTCTGTTGGTTTCCTAGGTCAGCCCTATGCATTAGGAGTGGATGGAGGAAATACACAACAGTGTGAATACTCAAGAGGTGAGAATCATTGGTGGCCATATGGGAAGCTGGCTACCACAGAAATCAAGCCTAATTTTGGCAGGGAGAGAGAGTGGTTTCAACATCTAGTCATGGAAACGAAATTTAGATCATAGAAGATTTAAAATATTGGGAAAAACAACTGATTTTGTGGCTTTAATTATTTGGATAATCAATTGGATTGATTACATGGTTGACAGATTCTGCAATATCATAACTGAAATGCCTAAAGATCTTTGCTTGGAAACAGCTGACTGTAAGTTGCATAGCTGTATCTAATACCACTGTTATGTTTTGTAAACCTCAGTGCCTGGAAAGTTTAAAGTTATCAGTATTAAAATGTTCAAGAGAGCTGGCAATGAATGACATTTTTTACTTGTTGACTTCCAAGTACACCAAATCTAAATTGATTTTGTGTTCCTTCTTCTTTTTTGTTTATAAAGAAAATGTTTTCCACTCCTTTCCCTTCACATTCTCTCCACCATATTTTGACCCTTTTTCTTTGAATTATTTTTTAAAAATATTTTGAATATGATTGCTATACTCTCCCTAGAGCCAACCCTGGGAAATAAGTAGACTTTAAATTTTGAGAAAAGAATGTCAAGGGTCACCCACTTTTACCATTGCCATTTAATATTGAACAAGAGTTCCTAGCCAGGGCAGTGCAGTGAAGCAAGAAAGATATACAGATTGAAAAGGAAGAAGTGAAAATATAGTTTATGGGGATAATATGAATTGTGTATGTACAATTTACAGATAATATGATTATGTATATAGAAAATGAAAAATAAATAAGTTACTAAGTAAGCTTAGGAAGATTTCTGGACAGAAGGTCAGCAAGCATTTATAAAATACATCAGGTACCTAAGAATGTGTCTAATAAAAGATCTCTACATAGAAAACAGTAAAACAAATTGAGAGAATTAAAAAGATTCAAATATTTGGTGGGCCTGTGCAAGAGTTAGAAAACTCAATATTTTAAATATATCTTTCCTCAAATTAATAAATTAAATCAATGAAATAATAAATATTAGAAGTTTTTAAAATGAAATTGATAAGCCAATTTCAAAATGCCAACAATATCCTGGAAAAGCTTGAGTAAGAATGAGATGGGAGGACTTGCTCTAGCTGTTACCAAGAATTATTATAAACCTGTAATTAACATAAGATGGCCAAATTAGACTCACAGGTTCAATGAGGGATCTGAGAAGAAGAATCACGCTTATATGAACACTGAAAGTTCAACTAATGTGGTACTACAGAGCAGGGAAGTTTTTCTAATAATGATTTTGAATCGTCATTGTTGTTGTTTTTTAATTAAAAATAAGGAAGCCATCTGCATCCACCCTACTTCACACCATATAAAAATTAATTCCAGGTAGATTGTAAATCTATGTCAAAAGAATATTTTTCTAATAAAAATTTTAGAAAAAAATCAGGCCGGGTGCAGTGGCTTATGCCTGTAATCCCAGCACTTTGGGAGGCCTAGGCACGTGGATCACCTGAAGTCAGGAGTTCGAGACCAGCCTGGCCAACATGAAGAAACACTGTCTCTACTAAAAATACAAAAAATTATCCATGTATAATAATGGGTGCCTTTAATCCCAGCTGCTCGGGGGAGGCTGAGGCAGGAAAATTGCTTGAACCCAGGAGGCGGAGGTTGCAGTCAGCTGAGATCATGGCACTGCACTCCAGCCTAGGCAACAAGAGTAAAAACTCTGTCTCAAAAAAAAAAGAAAAAATTGTATCCTATTGTGTGTGATAGTAATGCAACTCAAATGATAATAAGCAAAAAAGCCCTTTAGTTCCTAATGTATGTAATTATAAAATCTGGATTGTGAGCCTCAATATCCAAAACACCATGTTTCTTTCCATCACTTGGCTCTCCTAACTCCTGCTTGTTTTGTTTTATGTATTCGCCCTCTTTCAGGTGGACAATAGCCACCTGCAGTGTCAGAATCGCATCTTCTGATATTGGCATCTCCATTAAAGAGATGATCTTCTTACTTACTGATTCCTAGCCTTGGTTCACATACCCATAGCAAATACAGCACGATGATCGCTGAGGGTAGTGGCCATCCCCTAGTTGATTGCCTCAGCCTTGACTATGCTCCAACAGTGAAATAGGACAGGACTGCTCCCCTAAAATGACATAAAGTGGTGGAGTGGTTCTTAATTTAATGAAATTGTGTATTTATTAATGAGATGATGCTGACAATTTAGGTTTAAAATGAAAATTGCAAAAATAAAATTTTGACCTTAAACTTATAAATCATATATGAGTATAATGTAACAGAAAAATGACAATAAAATGTTTCATGCAATTGTTAAATACTGCATACATATTTTTCCATGAACAGAATAAAATGTATTGTGTATTGAGAATATAATAAGTGCCCTGCTTTTTATACACATCATCTCTTCTCTTTACCAAAAACATAATTATTCTATTTTTATTCCCATTTGAATTGAAGGAAAAATGTCAACATGGCAAGATTGTGATTAGACTCCATATTAGTCTTGAGTCCCAAAACTGTTGCTTTTCAGTGTATAATATTGCAGTTCAGTTGGAGATTTGCTATCTCAAATAAGAGTCAATAACTAGTGTAATCAGCAATGGTCAATAGGTAGCTCCTCGTGAAACAGACTTAGACATAAATTTGAAAAAATAATTAAGCCTTAATACAATTTTTAATTGTAGGGAGGACAATTTTAACACATTGAATTTAGGGTTAGATTGCATATAAATTAGGAATAACAAGGATAAAGGCAGAAATATTCGTAACAAACCTGCAGGTTGTGCACATGTACCCTAGAACTTAAAGTATAATAATAATAAAAAATAAATTAAAAAAAAAAAAGAACCAGCATACATTGTTTTCCCTGTGACTAATACAATATTATTTACAGGTTTGGTTGCTGTGGTGATGGACTCATATGCTCATCTTCATCCAGAAACCTAGCAGAGATTTTTCTAGTAGTGCAAATAAATTCCAAATTAAAAATTTTATTTTAAGATATCACTTAATTTTCATAAATGCAGAATACATTCAATTATATAATTATATCACATTATTAGAGTAATAAATTTAAAGATGTATTCAAATCTGTAGACTTCTAAGATTAGATTTGGAAAACAGGATTCATTCCTGATATACACTTTGTTTACATATTCCCAAAATGATATGACTTCTCGTTGTTGTTGTTAAGCTTGGGAAATTTGTAACCTTTCACAGAGCTAATAGTGCAGTTGTAACCAGTAACTTTTCTGTTTGATTTTTTTAATACAAAGTTCAAATATATATATATGGAAGGCAGAATCTCCAAAAGGTAGTCAATAGAGAAAAAAAGTTAACAGAAGATTAAGTTAAGTGAATTATGGCTAAAATATTGGTGTCTTGGCTATATGAAATGTTCAGCCATTTGAAGGAAAAATATTTTTCTGCATGATCTCAAACTTTCATTCTTATGGGGACGCAGTTCCTATTTTCATCCCATATAGATATTTGATGTAGAACTTTCCTATTGAGAATTGAATATTTATGATATTTAAAATCCAAGGTCATGTTAATTAGATTTTCTTTTCTTTTTTTTTTTTTTTTTTTTTTTTGAGATGGAGACTCACCCTGTCACCCAAGCTGGAGTGTGATGGCAAAATCTCATCTCATTGCAACCAAGAGTTTATCTCTTCAGGCAAAGGTGGAAAGACTGATGGTGGGATGGGTCGGGGAGGAGATGTTGCCTCTAGTGGGGATGGGGAAGGTGTTCCCTCTGGCAAAAAGGGTTCATCAGAGTTTACAAACTCAGTGTCCCCAGGTCCGTCAGGGTCCTCCCACACATCCCCATTCCAAGTTGCAGGGTCCCATTCTTTTCCAATCAATGCCCTCACTTTAACAATAGACACCTGGCAAGGCCGTGCATGCGTCTTTCATTGCTGGTCAGCCATTTGCATAATAAGTGCTTGAGTCTGTTTTTTCACAAATTCAGCTCTTTCTCTACAGGAGATAAGACTCTCACTCAGGGCAATCTTAGCAGATTTGAGGCTCAGTATCTGCTTTTGAAGCTGGGAGACAGAATCCTCAAGTTCATCATTTTCTTTCATCACTTTGTTCACTGAACTTAGGAGCAACCAACCAACTACATTATATTTCTTGGTTCTCCACATATGGTCAAAAGTATTATGTATAGAGTCACTAAACACTAAATTTCTTGCCTCTCATGAGCAGTGAATCAGAAGTGTCAAATGCATTTATTTTGCATAACTCTCTGAACAGTTTATGCCAAGTACTATCAGTGTTCTCTATACTATTAAAAGTAGAGTCCTTAGTATTTTTGGGTCTATTCACACTAAGCAGCCAACTCCAGAAACCCCAAAACCAATGATAGAACTTTATCTTTAATATTCTGTTCCTCTAGAACCACTCCTAGTACCAAAAACTGTATTAGTCAGGGTTTCCTAGAGGGAAAGAACTAACGGGAGAATTTATAATATATAAATTCACATATTACATATATATGAGTTTATTAAGTACTTACTTACACAATCACAAGGTCCCAGAGTAGCTGTCTGCAAGCTTGAGTAGCAAGGATAGCCAACCTGAGTCTCAAAACTGAAGAACTTGGAGTCCAATGTTTGAAGGCAAGAAGCATCTGCCATGCAGAAAGATGTAGGCTGGTAGGCTAGGCCAGTCTCTCTCTCTTTCATGTTTTTCTGCCTGCTTTATATTCGCTGGTAGCTGATTAGATAGTGCCCACTAGATTAAGGGTGGATCTGCCTTCACCAGCCCACTGACTCCAATGTTAATCTCCTTTGGCAACACCCTCACAGACATACCCAGTAACAGTACTTTGCATCCTTCAATTCAATCAAGTTGACCCTCAGTATTAACCATCACAGATATATACTATCAATATGATTTATGATTATTGGTATTGATCCTGAACACATGGCTAAAACAGTGTTTGCCATGTTTCTTTACTGTAATCCATTTTCTTTTCCTTTGTTTGTGCTGTAAACTTGCTGTAAAAATCCCTATGAAAAGCCAGCATTTATGGAGTAGGAAGCTAGGCTTCCCATTTTATAGGATAGATTATCTTAATAAATTATTTGGATTATTTTCTGTAGAAAAGATTTGTCTTTTCTCTGACATTTATTAATCTAGTCAATCATTTGTTTATGCCAATATGGACTGATATTTATTTTATACTTTGAGTTATGATACAATACTCTTTGATATATTGTTGCTCAGATTGTTTCAGTTTCAGCTATCGGGAGCTTTTAGAGCAGTTGGCTCCCTTTGACATAGATCTAAAATGTATATGGTGTTTCTGGTTTGGGTTTTTAAGAATTTTTTGTGTGTACACTTTTTTACCCTCTGGCATTACAAAATGCTCCAGGCTTATCTTGTACAGTTCCTTCCCTAGGCCTAGAATTAGCCATTTATCCAAGTATCTCTATTTATTTTTATTTTTTGAGAATGGTATTAGAGACCAAGATCTGGACACTAGCTGTGCTCAATTACTGGACTGCTGTTTCTTCTAGGCCCTCTGATACGGTTTATCTGTATCCCCACCCAAATCTCAACTTGAATTTTATCTCCTAGAATTTCCATGTGTTGTGGGAGGGGCCCAGGGGAAGGTCAGTGAATAAGTCTCAAGAGATCTGATGAGTTTATCAGGGGTTTCTGCTTTTGCTTCTTCCTCATTTTCTCTTGCTGCCACAATGTAAGAAGTGCCTTTCACCTCCTACCATGATTCTGAGGCCTCCGTAGCCTTGGGGAACTGTAAATCAAATTAAACCTCTTTTTCTTACCAGTCTTTATCAGCAGCATAAAAATAGACTAATATAGTAAATTGATACCAGTAGAGTCGGGCGTTGCTGAAAAGATACCCCAAAATGTGGAAGTGACTTTTGAACTGGGTAGCAGGTAGAGATTGGAACAGTTTGGAGGGCTCAGGAGAAGACAGGAAAATGTGGGAACGTTTGGAACCTCCTAGAGATTTATTGAGGGGCTTTGACAAAAATGTTGATATGAACAATAAGGTCTAGCCTGATGTGGTCTCAGATGGCGAAGAGGAACTTGTTGGGAACTGGAGCAAAGGTGATTCTTGTTATGTTTTAGCAAAGAGACTGGTGGCATTTTGCCTCTGCCCTAGAGGTTTGTGAAACTTTTAACTTGATAGAGATGATTTAGGATATCTGGCAGAAGAAATTTCTAAGCAGCAAAGCATTCAAAAGGTGACTTGGGTGCTGTTAAAAGCATTCCATTTTAAAAGGGAAACAGAGCATAAAAGTTCAGAAAATTTGCAGCCTGACAATGCAGCAGAAAAGAAAAACCCATTATTTTGAGGGGAAATTCAAGCCGGCTGCAGACATTTGGATAAGTAGCAAGGAGCCTAATGTTAATCCCCAAGACTATGGGGAAAATGTTTCCAGTCTATGTCAGAGACCTTCATGGCAGCCCCTCCCATCACTAGCCTGGAGGCCCAGGAGGAAAAAGTGGTTTTGTGGGCCAGGCTTAGGGTCCCCATGCTGTATGCAGCCTAGGGACTTGGTGCACTGTGTCCCAGCCACTCCAGCCATGGCTGAAAGGAGTCAATGTAGAGCTCAGGCTATGGCTTCAGAGAATGGAAGCCTGAAACCTTGGCAACTTCCACATGGTGTTGAGCCTGTGGGTGCACAGAAGTCAATAATTGAGATTTGGGAACCTCCACTTAGATTTCAGAAGATGTTTGGAAGCACGTGGATGCCCAAGGAAAAGCTTGCCACAGGGGTGGGCCCTTATGGAGAACCTCTGCTAGGGCAGTACAGAAGGGAAATGTGGGGCTGGAGCCCCCACACAGAGTCCCTACTGGGGCACTGCCTAGTGGAGCTGTGAGAAGAGGGCCACCATCCTTCAGACTCCAGAATGGTGGATCCACCAACAGCTTGCACTGTGTGCCTGGAAAAGCTACAAACACTCAATGTCATACCATGAAAGCATCCAGGAGGGAGGCTGTACCCTGCAAAGTCACAGGTGTGGAGCTACCCAAGATCATGGGAACCCACTTCTTGCATCAGTGTGACCTGGACGTGAGACCTGGAATCAAAGGAGATCATTTTGGAGCTTTAAAATTTGACTGTCCCACTGGATTTCAGACTTGCATAGGGCCTGTAACCCCTTTGTTTTAGTCAATTTCTCCCATTTGGAATGGCTGTATTTACCCAATACCTATGTCCACATTGTACCTAACAAGAAACTGGCTTGCTTTTGATTTTACAGGCTCATAGGTGGAAGGGACTTGCCTTCTCTCAGATGAAAGTTTGTACTGTGAACTTTTGGGTTAATGCTGAAATATGTTAAGACTTTGGGGGACTGTTGGGAAGGCATGATTGGTTTTGAAACAAGGATATGAGATTTGGAGGGGTCGGGGTAGAATAATATGGTTTGGCTGTGTCCCCACGTAAGTCTCAACTTGAATTGTATCTCTCAGAATTACCACATGTTGAGGGAGAGACCCAAGGTGAGGTAATTTAATCATGGAGGCCAGTCTTTCCTGTGCTGTTCTTGAGATAGTGAATAAGTCTCATGAGATGTGATGGGTTTATTAGGCATTTCCGCTTTTGCTTCTTCCTCATTTTCTCTTGCTGCCACCATGTAAGAAGTGCCTTTTACCTCGTGCCATGAGTCTGAAGCCTCCCCAGCCATGTGGAACTGTAAGTTAAATTAAACCTGTTTTTCTTCCCAGTCTTGTGCATGTCTTTATCAGCAGCATGAAAACGAACTAATACACCCTCTCTGCTGACAAAGCATAGACATATATGAGTATGTGCTAAGTCATTTATTTATACATATCCATAAATATTATACTATGTAACCATCCTTTAGTATACTCAGATTATACTGATATGTTTAACTCTAATCAATTACCACATGGATTATTCTAGCCTCCTCCTCTTGATTTCCTCCAACACTGAGAAACCTGGCACCAGCCACCCACCATGCTTTTACTTAATTGTTCAAAGTCAATGTAGGTATGTAGCAGTATTAAAATTTTTAACACCTACTTTCATGGAGAATGGCTTTATCCTCTAGAGCCCTGTCCTTATGTCCAGATCTTTTTGCATTTAGTCTTATGAAGTCCATTTATTTCTAAAGCTATTTAAGTCAGCCTTTTACCTGTATCTTCAGAGTTTCATACATTTGTAATATAGTTAAATTATCTTGTCAGAGTTTGCATTTCTTCCTGGGATCCACTAACCTTCTTAATTTTTATTTTTTTAATTTGCATAAATTATAATTTTTTTTTGTTTTGTAAATCTTTATAAGTATCGACAACTGCATAATATCATATATATACCATTATAATATACAGAAATATTTCACTGCTGTAGAAAACCCCTGTGCTCCACGTATTTATCCCCTCTCCTGCCACTAAACCCTGGTGTCTTTTTATTGGCTTTTTATTGACTCTGTAGTTTTTGCTTTTTCCAGGATGTCATATAATTGTAACCATGCCATATGTATCCTTTTCAGATTTGATTGCTTCACTTAGAAATCTGCATTTTAGGTTCTCCAAAATCTTTTTGTGTTTTGATAGCTCACTGTATGTACGTGTCACAGTTTGTTTATACCTTAACCTATTAAAGGATATCTTGGATGCTTCTAGGTTTTGGTTATTATCAATAAAGCTGCTATGCATATTTGCATGCAAATTTTTATGTAGACATAAGTTTTCAAATCAATTTGGTAAGTACCTAACAGCGTGATTTTTAGATCATATGTCAGTCTGCGTTTAGCTTTTTAAGCTAAGAAACTGCCAAATTTTCTTCCAAAGTGGCTGTTTCATTTTGCAGTCCCACAAACAGATAATAAGAATTCCTGTTGCTCTGCATCCTTTATAGCATTGGCCATTGCCAGATTTTAAGTATGTAGTGATATCTTGTTGTTGTTTTAATTTGAAATCCCTTAATAACAAATTATATTGAATATTTTTTCACAGATAGATGTGATGATCAATTTTATATGTCAGCTTGGCTAAGCCACAGTACTCAGATATTTGGTCAAACAATATTCTGGATGTTTCTCTGAAGGCATTTTTTGATAAAATGAACATTTAAATCAGTACACTTTGAGTAACACAGATTGTCCTCCACAATGTGGATGGACCTTATGCAATCAGCTGAAGACCTTAAGAAAAAGACTGCCCAAGGAAGAGGAAATTCTGCCAGCAGACTACCCTTCAGACTTGAACTGCAACTGTTCTCTGGGTCTCCAGCCTCTTAGGCTGCCTTGCATACTTTGGACTTGCCAGCCTCTACAATAGTGTGAGGCAATTACACATGTACACATTTACACAATTACACACATGTACACAATTACACATGCAAACACACACATCCTATTGGTTCTGTTTCTCTGGAGAACACTAATACAATAATTAGCTATCTGTCCCAGTGTTTTTTTTTTGTTTTTTTTTTTGTTTTTTTTTTTTTTTGAGACGGAGTCTTGCTCTGTGCCCCAGGCTGGAGTGCAGTGGCGCAATCTCGGCTCACTGCAAGCTCCGCCCCCCCCCCCGGGTTCACGCCATTCTCCTGCCTCAGCCTCCCGAGTAGCTGGGACTACAGGCGCCCACCACCTCGCCCGGCTAATTTTCTTGTATTTTTAGTAGAGATGAGGTTTCACCGTGTTAGCCAGGATGGTCTCGATCTCCTGACCTCGTGATCCGCCCCTCTCGGCCTCCCAAAGTGCTGGGATTACAGGCTTGAGCCACCGCACCCGGCCGTCCCAGTGTTAAACATGAAAAATAATGTAATAATTTATTGGTAAACCTGGATCAGTTTGAGTGACAATGACACTTAGACACTCATTATAGCACATTTTTTCCTTAGCAGTGTTAATAGCTCTTGTTTTGTCTTTGTTTTTTTAGTATCTGACACTCATGTTCATCTTGGTTTGAACTCAGATATTCACAGACTCCTATAGCAGTTTTGGAGAAAGAATATCCTTGGTGTTTCTTAATTTATGGGACTTGTAATTTTCTTTAGAGATCCCAGAAGTAATTACTATAAAGTTCAAGAACAATTTTTTATTAGGAAAAATGTTTTGCGATATTAGCTAATACTGTCCGTTAATATAATACTGCAAAATACCTAATTCTATTTGACTTTAAGACAGAATGATGAAAAGGAAGAATTAGGAGCTTTGAGAGGTAAACCAGAGTTTGTCTCTCAGATCCCCATTTTATCGTATGGCGTTGGGTAAATTTCTGTATCTATGCGTACTCCAGCTTCTTCACTTGCTTACATGTTATATGGTTATTTTTATGCATCAACTTTACTGGGACAATGGGTGCCCATATATTTGCCTGAACATTATTCTGGGTATGTCTGTATGAGATCTGTTTCTAAATTTATTTATTTGCTTGTGGATACATAGTTGTTGCAGCACCATTTTTTGAAAAATACTCCATTTTCTTTATTATGTTGCCTTTGCTTCTTTGTCAAAGAATAGTTGATTTATGTGAGTCCATTTCTTGGCTCAAATTCTGTCCCACTGACAGCTTTCTTTATTCTTTTGCCAATACCACATTGTCTTGATTACTGTAAGTTTGAAGTCACATAGTGTCAATCCTTTAACTTAGTTCTTCTCATTCAATATTGTGTTGGCTATGCATCTTTTGCCTCTTTATGTAAACTTTGGAATCAGATTTTTGATATCTACATAATAACTTTCTGGGATTTTTATTAGGATTGCATCAAGTTTATAGATCAAGTTGGGAAAAACATGATTGACCATTTGTCAGTATTATCTTCGTATCTATGAACATAATATATCTCTCCACTTATTTAGTTCTTTGTTTTTTTCATTAGTTTATGACCTTACATGTATTTTGTATAAATATGTATTAGATCTTATACATATTTTGTTAGATTTATACCTAAGCATTTCATTTTTGTGGGTGCTAATGTATATTACATTGTGTTTTAATTTCAAATTTCATTTGTTCCTTGCTTATCTGGTTTCCCGTTTAGAAAAAAGAAAAAAAAAATGCAGCTCACTGCCAGTGCTCATTTAATTCTACATAAACACACTCTTTGAGGCTGAAACAAATCTGACTGATTTCCAATATGAAAATAAAATATAAAACCTGTTCTTGGAGTTATTTCTAAACAGAGCTAACATCAGAATTATCTAAATTACCAGAATTGTCTATTTCAGAAAAATCAGATTCATCAAATTAGTCTTTGGCAAACTACAACTCAAGAATGATGTTAGTATCATGTGTAGGAATGCTGTATTTTCGAGGATTTGACATTTTCAGTGATTGAGATATACTATATTTTGTAAGTGGAAATACCACTACTAAAAAGAGAATGCAATAAATAGAATGATGTCTTTTGTTTCCAAAGTTGATATACTCGAATGATGCGAAAATAATAAAAGCAAGATACTTTGTGGCAAAGTTAGCTTGGAGAAAATGCTGCAGCTGCAAACCCCAGTGGTGAGTATTCTTTGGACAAATGGGAAAAGGGTTATATATAGGAAAGCGATTGACATTTGTATCTTAACCTTGTGTCCTACAATTTTCTTATAAACACTTATTTGTTCCAGGAGTTTTAAAAGATTCATTTAGATTTCCTATGGAAATGATCATGTCTTCCGTGAACAAAGACAGTTTTATTCTTCTTTCCCAATCTGTGTACCTTTTTTTAAAAAAAGAAAATTTGGATTCAGGGATTACATGTGCAAGTTTGTTATGTAGGCATATTGTGTGATCCTGAGGTTTGGGATCCCATCAAACCAGGTAATGGATGGTCTCATCACCCAGGTAACAAGGATCGTACCCAGTATATAATTGTTCAACCTATCTCCTCCTTCCTTCTGCTCTCTAGTAGTCTCCAGTGTCCACTGTTTCCATCTTAATGTTCATGTGTATTCAGTGTTTAGCTCCTAATTATAAGTGAGAACATGTAGTATTTGGTTTTCTGTGCCTGCATTAATTTGTTTAGGATAATGGGCTTTAGCTAAATCTGTGTTTTTTCAAGGAACATGATTTTGTTCTTGTTTATGGCTGTATAGTATCCCATAATGTGCATGGAACCGTATTTTCTTTATCCAGTCCACCACTGGTGGACACCTAGGTTGATTCCATGTCTTTACTATTGTGAATTGCATTGCAATGAACATAAAAGTCCATGTATTTTTTTTTTTGGTAGAATAATTTATTTTTCTTTGGATATATACCAAGTCGTGGTATTGCTGGAACAAATAGTAGTTCTGTTTTAGGTTCTTCGAGAATTCTTCAAACTTCTTTCCACAATGACAGAAATAATTTACATCCCCACCAACAGCGTATAAATGTTTCCTTTCTCCGCAGCCTCACCAGTATCTGTTATTGTTTGACATTTTTATGATAGCTATTCTGACTGGTGTGAGATGTTATTCCATTGTGGTCTTGATTTGCATTTCTCTAATGATTAGTGATGCGGATAATTTTTTCATATGTTTGTTGGCCATGTGCGTATCTTCTTTTGAGAAGTGTCTTTAGGGTTTTCTATACATAGAATCATATTGTCAGCAAAGAGAGTTTCATACCTTCTTTTCACATTTTGATGGCTTTCATTTCTTTCTCTTGCCCAACTGCTGTGGCTAGGACTTTCACTACTATGTTGAGTAGGAGTGGTAAGAGTGGGCATCTTTATTATGTTCCAAGTCTCAAGAGGAATGGTTCCAGCTTTTGCCTATTAAGAATGATTTTAGTTGTGAGTTTGTCACAGATGGCCCTTATTATTTTAATTATATTTCTTCAATGCTTAACCTGTTGTTATCATGAAGGGATGTTGGATTTTATCAAGAAGATTTCTCTGCATTTATTGTAATGATCATATGGGTTTTTTTAAATTCTGTTTATGTGCTGAATCATGTTTATTGATCTGTGTATGTTAAATCAACCTTGATTCCCAGAAATAAAGTCTGCTTAATCATGGTAAATTAATTTTTTGGTGTACTGTTGGATTTTGGTGTACGTTTTGACAATATTTTGTTGAGGATTTCTACATCTATGTTCATCAGGGATATTGGCCTGACATTTTTCTTTTCTTTTTTTTTCTTTTTTTTTTGTTGCTGCCAGATTTTGGTGTAAGGATGATCCTTGCTTCATACACTGAGTTAAATAGGAGTCACTATTGCTCAATATTCTGGAACAGTTTTACTAGCGTTAGCACAAGTTCTTCTTTGTATGTCTACTAGAATTCAGCTGTGAGTTCATCTGGTCCAGGACTTCTTTTGGTTGGTAGGTTTTTTTTTTTTTCTTTTTTTTTTTAGTGATTCAATATCAGTGCTTGTTATTGGTCTTTTCCAATTTTCACTTTCTTCCTGGTTCAGTCTTGGGAGTTTGTTTCAAGAAATTTATCCATTTCATCTAGATTTTCTAATTTTTATGTATATGGGTGTTCACAGTAGTCTCTGAGGATCTTTGTATTTCTGTGGGATCAGTTTTCATGCCATTTTTGTTATTTCTGGTTGTGTTTACTTGGATCTTCTTTTTTTTCTTTTTAATCTAGCTAGCTGCCTATCAATCTTGTTTATTCCTTTAAGTAACCAACTCTTGGTTTCATTGATCTATTTTATGGACTCAATTTCATTAAATTCTTCTCTAATTTTTGTTATTTATTTTCGTCTTTTAGCTTTGAGGTTGGTTTGTTATTTTGTGTTTTCTAGTTCCTCTGGGTGTCATGTAAGTTGATATTATTCCAACTTCTTTATGGTGTTTAGCATTACAAACTTTCATCTCAATACTGCTTTAGCTGCATACCAAAGCTTTTGGCAAGTTTTTTTTTCTCTATTTTTATTAATTTCAAAGAATTTTTTATTTCTACCTTAGTTTCATTGTTCACCCAAGAATTGGTGAGCCAGTTGTTAATTTCCATGTTTCTGTGTAATTTTGAAAGATCTTGTTGGTATTGATTTATATTTTTATTGCACTGTGGTCTGATAGTGTGCTTGGTATGATTTCATTTTTTTTTAATTTATTGAGACTTGCTTTATGTCTGAGTGTGTGTTCATTCTCAGAATATGTTCCACATGTGGATGAGAACAACATATATTCTGTGGTTGTTGCATGGAGTATTCTGTAGATATCTATTAGGTTAAGTTGATCAACTGTCAAGTTTAAGTTCAGAATTTCTTTGTTAGTTTTCTGTCTTGATGATCTAACTGTCTAATGCTGTCAGCAAGGTGTTAAATTCTCCCACTATTGTTGTGTGGCTGAGTCTTTTCACTGGCCAAAAAGAACTTCTTTTATGAATCTGGATGCTATAATATTGGGTGCATATATATTTAGTATAGTTAAGGCTTCTTGTGGAATTGAATCCTTTATTATTATGTAATGTCCTTCATTGTCCTGCCTGATTATTATTGGTTTAAAGTCTGTTTTTTGTTGTATAAAACTCTTGACTCCAGCTGTTTTTGTTTTTCTGTTTGCATAGTAGGTCTTTCTCTATCCTTTTACTTAGAGCCTGCCAGTGTTGTTACATGAGAGATGTGTCCTTTGAAGACAGCAGACAGTTGGGCCTTATCTCTGTATCCAGCTTGCCATTCTATGCCTTTCAAGTAGGATTTTTAGACCATTTACATTCAGGATTAGTATCGATATCTGAGATTTTCATTCTGTCGTTGTGGGGTTTTTTGTTTTGTAGACTTGATTAAGTAAGTACTTTATAGTGTCTGTAGGCTATGTGCTTGAGTGATTTTTCTGGTAGCAAGTATCAGTCTTTGATTTCCATATTTAGCATTCCCTTATGGACCTCTATTAAGGCTGCTCTGGTGGTAACAAAGTCCCTTAGTGTTTGCTTGTCTGAGAGGAATTTTATTTCTCTTTTGCTTAAGATGGTGCTTAAGCTTAGTTTGGCTAGATATGAAATTCTTGGTTGGACTTTCTTTTCTTTGTAGATATTGAAAATAGGCCCCCAATCTCTTCTGGCTCATAAGGTTTCTGCTGAAAGGACTACTGCTTGATTGATGGGGTGTCCTTAGTAACTGACTTGACTTTTCTCTCTAGCTGCCTTCAAGACTTTTTTTCTTGTGTTGACCTTGGTTGATCTGATGATTATGGGCCTTGGGGATGGTCATCTTGTATCATAGCTTGCAGGGGTTCTCTGTATTTCTTTAATGTGCATGTCAACCTCTCAATCTCTAGTGAGATTGGGGAAATTTTCATGGACTGTATCCTCAAATGTTTTTCAAAGTGCCTACTCTCTCCTCTCTCTGGAATACCAATGAGTTGTAGATTTGGTCTCTTTACATAATCTCGTATTTCTCACAGATTTCGTTTATTTTCTAAAAATTCTTTTTCCTTTGTTTTTGTCTAACTGAGTTGATTCAATGAACCCACCTTTGAACACTGAGATTCTTTGATCAGTTTGGTCTCTTCTGATGTTAATACTTCTGACTGTATTTTAAAATTCTTGTAGAGAATTCTTTAATTACAGATTTTCACTTTGATTCTTTCTTAAAATTGATGTTTTGTTTTTCAGCTTTTGGATAGTTTTACTTGACTCCTTGGATTCCCTGGATTGGGTTTCAACTTTCTCCTGCATCTCAGTGAGCTTTCTTACCATCCAGATTCTGAATTCTATGTATATCATTTCAGTCATTTCAATCTGGTTAAGAACTGTTGCTTGGAGATACTGTGTTCATTGGGAGGTAAAGTGACATTCTGGCTTTTTTAATGTTAAGAATTCTTGTACTGATTCTTTCTCATCTGAGATGGTTGGTGTTCCTTTATGATGTAAGATGAATTAGAGTTAGCTTTGTTTGTGGGTGTTTTCAGTTTTTTAAATCTCTGCACGGGATCCTTTATATGTGGCTGGATTTTTGCAATAGGTATCACAGGCTTTGTACACTGCCAAAATATTTTATTTTATTTTTTTAATTGAAGTAACCCTTATTTTACTTAATAGCAAAATATTTTTGGTGTTGTAATTTGGGCTGAAATCCAGTAGATGGTGTTTAAGAGTAATGGCTGGCAGTTCTTAGGCAGCAACTTTGTATTTCAGCACATCCATAGTAGTGGTTTGTGGTGGTGGGGAGAGAGATAATGCCCTCACCAGGTCCACTACTGGGCATCAGAGGAGCCCCTCCCCAATCACTGGTGCCATACCTGTGTTTTCTTTGTTAGGTGTTCCAGGCCTTGGGATTTTCTCAGGCAGAGGTCACAGCTGGCCGACAGGCTATTGCCTTCCTGAGAAAGGAGGCATGCACTGTTTCCTGGCCAGCCCGCAAACCAGGCCATCTCACCTCTCTGTTCTGAGAATGGAGGTTCCTCCCCTGCATGGGTACCACCCAAGTGAATGAATCTTGCCTGGCTAAGAGCAGTGGCAGGGTGAGGTGGGGGGCAGTCACACAATCTGCTGCCTGGGTATTTCCCAGGGGAACACAGAGCTGTGCCCACCTGCAGAGTTCAAACAGGGGCAGGACCGCTGTGCTGGAAACCCAAGCCTGTGAGTCTGTCCCAGCTAGTTAGCAGCAGCAGGAGTGGGTGGAGTGGCACAGATAGACCTCCAGGTCTTTCCTGGGGGAACAGAGAGCTGTGCCTGTTGGCAGAGTTCAAGAAGAGGTGGGGCTACTTTGCTGGAATCAGGAGCTGAGCCTTGTCTGGCAAGAAGTGGAGCAGTCTGACTGCTTCCTGGCACTGTTACTGTGGCCCCCATCAGGGCTATGGCAGCTGGTTTTGGGCTGCCCAGGGATCCAAGACCTGTGAGGCTTCCTGTGATTTTGAGTGGTGTCTCTGCAAAAAACTCCATGTGAATTTCTATATCTGTCTAGAGGCCCAGGGGGCTAAAACGGGTTCTCTTGTTCCCAGGATTGCACAGGTCACTGTAGGGAATGTGAATCCTCTGAGAATTCTTACTTCCTCACCCTTTCCCTGTATTAGGGAGTTTCTCCTGGCTCCACACTGGTCCCAGGTGGGTGACTGCCCAACTTTGCTCTTCTGTGTTCTCTGTGTCCCCTGGCTCCCTTGACCAATCCTAACATGATTTCTTAAGTGATCTACTTGAAGAGTTAGTATTTACTTTCCAGTTTGCTTCCTCTCCACAAGAGTGGCACACACTAGCTGCTTCTAGTCTGCCATGTTGAACTTCCCCTGGGTGTGCCTTATTTTCTTGTCTTACTACATTAACTAGTACATTTTCCAGTCCTTACATACCAACATACATCTACTTTATCTCTTAGAGTCCTTAGTATGTTAATAATACTTGTTTTAAATTCCTGGCCTGATAGTTCCAACATCCTTTTCATGTTTGGTTTTGATGCTTCCTATGTCTCTTCAAATTGCTTTTTTTGTTGGTTTGTTTTTTGCATTTCGGTATGCCTTGTCATTTTATCTTGATAGCCAGACACCGTGTACTGGGTAAAAGGAACTACAGTAAATAGGCCTTTAGTAATGTGGTGTTATGATGTGGGCGAGGGGAATCATTTTACGGTGCTACGGTTACGTATTAGTCTTTTAGTAATCTTATGCCTCTGACTGTTATCTTGACAAGTGTTTCTCAACTTGCCACCCATCCTATCCCAACCCTTAGATGAAACAGGATTACTAGAGTGGACTAAAGTTGAGTATTTCACTTCTCACCGGTAAGTTAGGCTTTTAAAATAGTCCAGCAAATCAGACTCTGGTAAACTAATTCTCTTGAGGGCAGGCCTTGTTAAGAACAGAGCGCTCTGATGTATTAGTATTTAAAAATGGTTTCATTTTTCCTCTCCTTGCCCAAAGCATGAGGGGATTGTTCTCTGATATTTACTGTGAGAATTTGATTTCTCTCCTGGAGTAAATCTTGCTGTAAATCTCCTGCTGTAAATCTTACAGCACTGTGTTCCTCTTCCCACCATGTCAGGGTGCCCCTGGAGTTTTTTTTTTTTTTTTTAAATACTTTAAGTTCTAGGGTACATGTGAACAACATGTTGGTTTGTTACATATGTATACATGTGCCATGTTGGTGTGCTACACCCATTAGCTCGTCATTTACGTTAGGTACATCTCCTAATGCTATCCCTCCCCACTCCCCCAACCCCAGGACAGGCCCCAGTGTGTGATGTTCCCCATCCTATGTCCAAGTGTTCTCATTGTTCAGTTCCCACCTATGAATTGAACATGTGGTGTTTGGTTTTCTGTCCTTGCGATAGTTTGCTCAGAATGATGGTTTCCAGCTTCATCCATGTCCCTACAAAGGACACGAACTCATCATTTTTTATGGCTGCATAGTATTCCATGGTATATATGTGCCACATTTTCTTTTTAACTCTCAGATGTGTCCACATTAAGTCTTCAGCAATTCATCAATTACAGTTCAGATTTTCCTACCCCAAGACTGTTTCCTGTAGTAGTTTCCACTGATGAGTCCTTGTTCCAGTAGGATGTGACTGCCTGTTTTTGCCTGTCTCTCCAATTTTGGGAGCAGCAGTTAGCCCTATGTCCTTGCCTCCCTTACAAATGCAAGGAGAGTTGTTGATTTTTCCATCTATTCAGCTTTTTATTTGTTATTGGGACAGAGTGGTGACTTTCAAGCTCCTTACATGCTGAATCAGAAATTGTAAGTCTCATTATAGTCGTTTAGAATAATAAAGCAATCCATTTTATGGGTAATTTGTTTCAATTAAATTAACAAATTTCTATTACCATAAACATAAAGACTGTTGTATCAGATATCCTTTTTTTTTTGGCCAATAGCAGGTTAAATTTACTTATTCTACCTCAGAACCCACTGCAATATGTTGATATAAAATTGAACTGTGAAATCTGAACACCCCAGTTATAATGGCAGTCAAAATCATATACCATATAATCAATAAATAAGATCAAGTTATCCTCTCCTAGCCAATACGTGCTTTGAGCACATCCCCTGCATGTCCCTTTCCAAATGCTTTCACAACTTACTACAGTGCTTTTTGCAATGTGTTCAGTTTTTGCTTAGAGGTTGTGAGGTACAAATTCATATTTTCTATTGTATGCTATGCTATACTGTGCTATGCTATACAGCCTATTCCATCCCATTCTATACCATTCTGTGCTATTCTGTTCTATTCTACCCTTTCCATTTTATTCCAGCTCCATTTTTTAAAAGCAGTAGTCACAACTCATATATATTTTATAGCCCATTAATTCCTTTTGATTTGCAGTTTTAAAAATAACATGCTGTGTATGCTAAAATAATTCAAGCTGTTTCCAAATCTTGGAATAAGAGCCATGTAATTACTTCTAATAGAAACTTTTCTTTATTATTAAAATAACACAGAATTATACCTTTATTATACAGGTATCAAAACAGCTCCAGTGTTTGTTTTATAAAAATTACTTTTATATGACTCCAATATGTATGATGGCTTCATTTCATTATATATTCTTTGATCTATAAAATTTTTCTTTGAAATTTAAAAGAAGATAGAAAAAGACTGTTATTATACTGTCCTTGCCAGTTCTAATATGAATTAGACACATTATGCCACAATTCTTTTTTCTAGATCTTATATTATCTTATTCATATCTGTACCAATTAACTAGCCCCTCTCTTTGAACATGCGCAATGTCCTTAAAAGGGTGTCATATGAAATTAAAAGAAAAAGTCTTGCTCTGTGCTCTGAAGAACCGTTCTGGAAAATAAATGTCAGCAATATGTGAGAAATGATTATCCTAACTGTATTGTATGATATACTTGCTGAAAGTTCTCTGAAGATTTATTTACAATGTAATAAGATAGATGTTAGTGAAGAGATAGGACCTAATTCTCCATGGATTGCAGATTTTGAAATCAAACACATTGGTTTATTTAGGTTATTTCTTTGGCATATTTTATTAGTCTGTGTAAAAAATAATATAGGATATTTTATTGAAAAGGGAGAGTTGAGGCATACTGAATTATAAGGATTTGTTAAATTTCTTTTGATAATACATTTATTAAAATTATCACAAAATTAGGTATTCTATCATTAAAATTGTACAACAAATTGTACTGTGACACTTAGATGTTTTTTCAGGGAGTAGTTACTTTCTTTGGTTAAAATCTTAAAGAAAACTAACTAAATAATAAAGCTTGTATGAGGAAAGAAGCTATGAGTTCAGCTAACAGTGGAAGATTTATTTTTATTTTTACATTTTTCATTCATCTGTTTTTCTTTTTCTGACAGCTTGTGGCCAGAGTTGTACTATTGTTTGTAGAGGTTTTTTTTTTTTTTTTTTTTTTTTTTTAATTTTAGAAGCGAGGCTTGTTGAAATAAATTTCCTACGTCGTATAGTTTCCATGGCAACTGTAACTGTCTTTTATTTTCACATGTACCATTTAGAATTAGTTGACAATAATTATAGACCACTGAAGCTAAAACATTTTCTGTACAGCAGAGACATGTATAAAGACAGGGTTTCAGAAAAATAGTTCTGGTTTAGAGAAACTTAAATTACTTGTTAAGAAAGACTTGATTTTCTTACTTAGGTAGATGACTGAAATTCTACCTAAATATCCAGTGTGAAGTTTGAGATAACTATTATATGTCAAGGGACATTTTCCCTACTATAATTTAAAAATTCCATTTTTTACCAAAACTTTTAATTTCTCTTGTCCTGGGTATATTTACATGCACATTCCTGACTTCTCAAATCTTCTTTAGTTCAATTACTACTTCTTTGGAAATAATTTGGGTATTGGGCAACAGAATAATGTAGAAAGTATATGCATTAAAATTAACTTTTTTATTTACCAAACCTCTTAGACCATAGTTTTCTAAAGAAGGTAAAGCAAGGTTTCATATAATTGGAAGAATTGCCAATTAACTTGAGAAGGAAATCCATAATTAAGCTGCATCATGCTATTGAAAGTGAATATATTTATTTATCTCAATGGCCTTAGAGAAGTTAACTTGTAAACATGAAATTATTTTTCAGTCATTGGGTTATTAATAGTGTCCATTAAAACAGTATTTCACTGGGTGAGATGTTACCAGTTTAGAAAAGAAAAAAATGAGATTTAGATGGTTGTAAAATCTCCCCCGAAATACCTTTACTCATGTCATTTCTTTGTTCAATAATAAAGATAAATAGCATGGCAATGACAATTTTGTGCAGGAAAACTAATTATGGTGTGCTTTAGTACACAATAAAAGGTGTGTTCTAGCCTGTAAAATTATTCTCTGAGGTTCATATAGGGAGGCTAAAATTTTCTTTATAACTTTTTTAGGATGCTGGGGTATAGTGGAAGAAATTATGTGCTTTGATTGGGTACTGTGGACAGTGGAAGAAGGAGCAAATGACCATAAGCTGCTGTCCAGATACTATCTGCAGCAATGAGGGCTCTAGTTTATTTCACAAGCTCTTTTACTAAGCTTCCTCTCAGAAGAGGCCATGGGATTCATGGTGGGGCTACTTCTGAACCTCCGTTAGTTCTATGGATACCTGTGCTGGAAATAAAAAGGTACTTTTCATATCTCCTGCTGAGTGAAGTATAACTGACTGACAGCCTGAGCTGTAGACCTGTTGGAGTATTAATGTAGAGGCATACCTCATTTTATTGCACTTTGCTTTATTGAGCTTCACATATATGTCAATAGCATGTGATCACATCATGTCTCTGTGTCCAATTTTGGTAACTCTCATGATATTTCAATGTTTTAAATTATTATTATATCTAATACAGTGATCTCTGATAAGTGACCCTTGATGTTATTATTGTAATTGTTTTGAGGCTCCACAGACCTCATCCATATAAGATGGCAAACTTAATCAATAAATGTGTGCGTTCTGACGGCTCCACCGACCAGCCATTCTTCCTCTCCTTAGGCCTGACAATATTAGGAAATGACAATATTAAATCTCCTTAGGAAATGACAATATGAAAACTAGACCAATTAATAACCCTAAAAGGGCCTCTCTAAGTGTTCATCTCTCACTTTAAGTCAAAAGCTAGAGAGGATTAAGCTTAATGAAGAAGGCATGTTAAAAGCTGTGATGGGCCAATAACTAGGCCTTGTGTGCCAAAAAGTTAGCCAGTTGTGAACGTGAAGAAAAAATTATTGAAGGAAATTAAAAATTATATCCCTGTGAACACACACACGATAAGAAAGTTAAACAATCTATTGATGATATGGAGAAAGTTTTAGTGGTCTACGTAGATCAAACCAGCCACAACATTCCCTTAAGCCAGAGTCTAATCCAGTGCAAGGCTCTCCCTCTTTTCAATTCTATGAAGGCTGAGAAAGGTGAGGAAACTGAAGAAGAGTTTGAAGCTAACAGAGTTTGGCTGATGAGGTTTAAGGAAAAAAATGCTCTCCAGAAACATAAAAAACTTTAATATAAAAGTTCAAAGTGATGCATCAAGTGCTGACATAGAAGCTGCAGTAATTATCTAGAAGATCTAGTGAAGATAATTGATAAAAGTAGCTACACTAAACTGTAGGCTTTCAATATATATGAAATAGGCATGCATTGGAAGAAGATGCTATCTAATACTTTCATAGCTAAAGAGGATAGATTAATGCCTGCCTTCAAAGCTTAAAAACACAGGCTATCTTTTTAAAAGCGAATGTAGCTGATGATCTTCAGTTGAAGCCAGTACATATTTACCATATGAAAAATTGCAGGGCCCTTAAGAATTATGCTGTATTTATTCTTGCTGTGCTTTACAAGTGAAACAAAAATCCTGGATGACAACATGTCTGTTTGTAGCATGGCTTACTGAATATTTGTTGAGACCCACTGTTGAGACCCACTGCTCAGAAAAAAAAAAAAAAAAAAAAAACTTTCAAAATATATCATTTCTCATTAACAATGTGTCTAGTCACCCAAGGGCTGTGCTGGAGATGTACAAGGTGTTTAATGTTGTTTTTATTCCTGCTAACACAACACTCATTCTGTATCCCATGGATCAAGGAGTAGTTTTAACTTTCAAGTCCTATTATTTTAGAAATACATTTTATAAGAGTATAGCTGCTATAGTGATTCCTCTAATGGGTCTGAGCAAAGTAATTTGAAAACTTTCTAGAAAAAATTCACAACTTTAGATGTCACTAAGAACATCTGTGATTCATAGGAGGAGGTCAAACTCTCAATTTTTATGGGAGACTGGAAGAAGTTGATTCAAAACCTAATAGATGACTTTAAGGGGTTCAAGACGTTAGTGGAGGAACTAACTGCAGATGGGGTGGAAATAGCTAGAGAATTCAAATTAGAAGTGATATCTGAAGATGTGAGTGAGTTGCTGCAATCTCATGACACAGCTTGAATGGATGAGGAGTTGCTTCTAATGGATGAGCAGCAAAAAAAGTGATTTCTTGAGATGTAATTTACTCCTGGCAAAGATGCTGTGAATATTGTTGCAATGACAATGAATGATTCAGAATATTACAAAGATATAGTTAATAAAGCAGCAGCAGGGCTTCAGAGGATTGACTCCAATTTTGAAAGATTTATGTGGGTAAAATGCTATCACACAGCATTTCATGCTATGGAAAATTGCTTGTGAAAGAAAATATCAATTATCGATGTACATACTTCATTGTTGTCTTATTTAAAGAAATAGCCACAGCCACCCCAAGCTTCAGTAACCACCACCCTAACCAGTCAGCAGCCATCAATATTAAGGCAAGACCTATCAGCAAAAAGATTTCAACTTGCTGAGGTTCAGATGATTATTAGCGTTTCTTAGCAATAAACTAGTTTTACATGGTTAATACATTGTTTTTTGACCTAATGCTATTGCACACTTAATATGCTATAGTATAGTATAAATACAATTATATATGCAATGGAAAATCAAAACAATTCGTGTGACTCACTTTATTGTGATAATCACTTTATTGTGGGTGGTCTGGAAATTAACCTGTAATATCTCCGAGATATGCCAATAATCCCATCTCTTAAAAAATGTAGGACTCCTTAATGGACTACTTTTTCTCAAGTGTTTTCCATCCAACCGGCTGAAGTTTCTTAGGAATGGGATGTAATCAGTGCTTTTTTTTCTTTTTCTTTTTTTTTTTTTTTACCCAATGTTCCTTCTCCTCCCTCTTCTTCATAGCTGTCAGACCTGCATCACGGTCTGAAGAGTCTTCCCACCTTCTCTAGATTCCTTCTCTTTATTATTCATAAGCATTTTTCCCCAAGTAAATATCCTGCACATAATCAATATTGTAAAAATCAACTGTCTTGGGATCTGCTTCTCAGAAGACTTGAACTTTAGAGTTTGGGGAAAAGATAAATAATTTGTTATTGGATGTGCAAATTACGAGATGTTTATTAGTTATCTTTTGAATAGGCAGTTAATTCACAAATCCGGAAATACAGTGAGAGGAAAGTTCTAATCTGGATGTAGAAAGTTGGGAATTGACCAAGAATCAATGATATGTAAGCCATGGAATCAGGTGATTTTTATCAAGGGAGCAGAATAAATGAAGCATAAAAGAGGACTGATGATTAAGCTCTGATTTACGACCTCAATTAGAAAAGATGACTGAACAGTGAAGTGGGGATTAAATTAGGAAGGCATGAAGGACTGGAAGTCAAGTGAAGGAAGTGTTTTAAGGAAGAATCTGTAATTAATCTTTTAAAATGCTGTTGATGAATCTGGCAATATGAGTTCTAAGAAATGATTGGATTTGGCAATGATGGGGTCACTGCTGACCTTAAGAAAAAGTTTTACAGGAGTTGTAGGGGTGGTAGACTTATGTGCATTTTCAGGAAAGAATGGGAAGATACACAGTGAATATACAAAGGGAGAGAGTGAGTATGGAGACTGCTGTCAAATAATTTTGCCATAAGAAAGAGAAGAGAATTCGATGTTTTCTAGAGGATGAAATAGATGCAAGGAATTTTGACGGCTTTTTTTTTTTTTTTAATTTTAAGATGGGAAAAAAATCATGTTTATGTGCTGACAGGAAGTAGGAAGGGGGAAATTTGATAAAATAGTAAGAAGAGGGGAAAAGCTCTCTGTAGCAACGTCCTGGAGTCGGAGATAAAGTGTGGATGGACGATCCAACCCTCGTAAAGTGAGGAAAGGCAGAGTTAATAGGCACAGATGGAGGTAGGTGGATAAATGTGGGTGATGACTCTTTTTTAAAAAATCCTCTTCTGATTCTATTTTCTGAGTAAAAGCGGAATCCAAGGGAGGTGTTAGAGGTTTTTACTTGTCTCAGGAAAGTGAATGGACTCAGGAATTGCCATATGAGATTGCCTGGAAGCTTTAAGAACCCATTTGGGGTTGTAAGCATGAATGTAAAGTGAGAGCAGTCTGCAGGCATTGTGTTTTTTTCTGTAGGGCATGATCTGCTCTACAAGGACAGGCACAAGAAGGCACTGGATTGGATTTAATTAGGGTCAAGGTATTGCCAATTTAATACCAGGAAGGAAGAGAGGGGCACTAGAGTTGAGAGGGCAAGCAAGGGAGTGATTATAATATAATATAATATAATATAATATAATATAATATAATATAAGCACAGTGAGAACATAAGGATGGTGAGTATCCAGGTTTTCCTATCATCCTTAAAAATGTACCATGTGAGCAATTGCCTGTTGGTGAGTAAAGCTCTCCCTGTGTGACATTTATCTTCCTTAGTATGGCTTGGAGAGAGTTCTGGGGTGGTGATGCTTTGTAAAGAAAAGTCATGAAGGAACTCATCAGAACACATCATTTGCCTGTTATCCAATATCTTGTTGGATCTGAACTGAAGGATTCATAAGACAGTTATTAATGGCTAATATTTCAAAAGAAGAGACTTTTCTTGTTAACACAATGTATCAATAAAAATATTTCTCAAGGTAGTAAGCTTATCCAGTGACAATGTTTTGCTTAGATAAATTGGGTCAGCATATCTATTTTCTGCAACAGCTAATCAAAATATTTTAATAAGCATAAGAATTCCACATTAAAACACAGAACTGAGGTTCCTACCTCAGTTATTTGTGCATCTAATCCATTATAGTTGATACTACTTTGCATTAAAATGATAAATGCAACAATTTCTTGTACGTTATATAAATAATATACACATAAAATAAAATATGAATATGTCACTCCTAATAGAGATACATCAGTAATTTCTTAAAATTGCTTTTTTAGGTACTCAAGCATTACCCATATGCATTTAAATGTTTGAAAGTAGTGTTTTCTAACAGGCAGAGATGTCGTGATGAAGACACAAAAGACGGTTGCAACGAAAGGAAAAATTGACAAATGGGATCTAATTAAACTCTAGAGCTTTGTCAGAGCAAAGGAACCTATCAGCAGAGTGAACAGACAACCTACAGATTGGGGGAAAATATTTGCAAACTATACATCTACAAGGGTCTAATATTCCAGCATCTATAAGATACTTAAATTTATAAGAAAAAAACAAATAAACCCATTAAAAAGTGGGCAAAGGATATGAACAGACACTTTTCAAAAGAAAACATACATCCAGCCAACAATGATATGAAAAAAGCCTCAATATCACTGATCATTAGAGAAACACAAATCAAAACCACAATGAGATACCATTTCACACTAGTCAGAATGGCAATTATTAAAAAGTCAAAAGAAAAAAAAAGCAGATGCTGGGGAACTTGTGAAGACATTGGAACATTTATACACTGTTGCTGGGAGTGTAAATTAGTTCAACCATGTGAGAGTGTGGCAATTCCTCAAAAACCTAAAAACAGAAATACCATTGGCTCCAGCAGTCCCATTAATAGGTATATAACCAAGGAATATAAATTGTTTAATTATAAAGATACATGCACATGTATGTTCATTGCAGCACTATTCACAGTAGCAAAGACATGGAATAAACCTAAATGCCCATCAATTGTAGACTGAATAAAGAAAATGTATGTATACACCATGAAGTACTATCCAGCCATATCATAAAAGAGTGAGATCATGTCATTTGCAGGGACATGGATGGAGCTGGAAGCTATTATCCTTATTATCTTAATGCAGGAAGAGAAAACCAAATGCCACATGTTCTCACTTATAAGTGGGAACTAAGTAATGAGAACACATGAACACATAGTGGGAAACAACACACACTGGGGCCTAGCAGAGGGTGCTGGTTAGGAGGAGAGAGAGAATCAGGAAAAATAACTAACGGGTACTAGGTTTAATACCTGGGTTATGAAATAATCTATACAAAAAAACTCTGATGACACAAATCTACCTGTATAACAAACGTGCACATATATCCCTGAACTTAAAATAACAGTTAAATTAACAAAGAAAGTGGCTAACACGGTGAAACCCCGTCTCTACTAAAAATACAAAAAATTAGCCGGGCATGGTGGCGGGCGCCTGTAGTCCCAGCTACTTGGCAGGCTGAGGCAGGAGAAGGGCGTGAACCCAGGAGGCGGAGCTTGCAGTGAGCCGAGATTGCACCACTGCACTCCAGCCTGGGCCACAGAGCGAGGCTCCGTCTCAAAAAACCAAAACAAAACAAAGAAAGTAGTGTTCTCTAAATAGCTTAGAGAAAGACAATAATTCAATTATTTTATATTTTTAAAAATTATTGTTTCATAATGATAATTCTTAGATGATTAAAAAGTGTTTAATGTGTTAAAACAATGGGATATAAAATTGGCAGAGTTCCTGCTTTGATTTTTTTACTTAAATGAAATTTGGTTTGCTTATATATACATTCATTGGATAAATAAACTGATATTTTATTTAACAGCAAAATTGAATAAGCAATGACATTTTAAAACTTCTTTCTGAATACTTACATCTTGACAACATTTATATAGCTAACAGCACATTTGTAGAGATGTTTAGGATCCTCCGTGATAAAAACATATATACATATGTATACACATAGTTTTCAATTTTGTTTTTATTTTCCAACTACTATTTACTCTAAAGATAATATTTTTTTAATCTAATAATGACTATAAGGTGTCACCACAGCCTTTACTTAAAAGCACCATTCCACCTCTGAGAATAAGCTGATATTTTACTTAAGGCATATTGAACTTCTCCATGCACAAGAAGTTGGCTTGCCTGCCTAAAAAATAAATTTCTATGCAGAGCTTGTGTGGGAAGAATGAAATCTGCAACTTGACTTTTAGGATTGTCGTTTTCAGGGTCAGGCAGATTGGTGTTCAGCCCTGGCTCTGCCGTCTATAGCCTGTGTGAATTTAGGCAAGTTTATACCTTTTAATGTTTCAGTTTCTCTGTCTTTCCCTCACATACCTTTGAATAGAATGTTAAGCACAAGAAAACAGGACCTAGTCTTGTTTAAGAAAGACTCCCTAGTCCCTTGCACACCAAAAGATCCTTAATAAATATTTGTTGAGTTAACAAATATATAAAATATGTATTTTGAAGAGTATAAGAATAGTAATTATATAATAGGGATATTTTGAGGATAAAATGGCATAATACATGATGAATACAGAGCACAGTCCTGGATCAGAGTAACTATTCTTATTAGGGAAAGTTCTAGAAAAGCTGGAGTAAAGTCACCTTCTGTGTCTAACTTCTACTTCCCCTTCAGATTGTGGAAGGGATTTATACTACAACTAGTGGCCCTGTGCCACACTCTAGCACCCATGTATGTGTGTAAGAAGGATAATATTTATCTTATTAATATTCATATCTCCTGAACCTTTTCTAATATTTAGGAGAAGTGGAAACAAGTTAAATGAATTAAAGTACTTTAGCACACAATCTAAAACTCATGCCATCAGTGAAAATGTTTTCAGAGCTTAACCATGCATACCAGAAAACAGGAGGTAGAACATGCGATATTTCATTGATTTTAAGGTGCTTATTTTAAATTTTTACATATCTGAGATCCGGATGCATTTTACAGTTAATGGCATCTTACAATTGACTGGCATCTTTCTTTCTTGGTAGTGCATAGCATAATAGGATGTCTTGAATAAAGTTTATGAAATATGGTATAGCTATATATTAAAGCAGTCCTCAATGTTTATTTCGTATCACTACGAACCCCTGGCAAAGAGCCTTCTAGGCATTTTTTCCCTCATATCTCACCCCCATGAAATGTTAATACCACAGATATACTCAATATGCTTATCTGTGTTTTGTATATGAAGTGATAAGATTTTTTCTTTTTCCTCAAGAACCAATTTTCTTCCCCTTGGGGGCTCTATTATATTGGAAATGTAGGTATGAAAGTGATGCATTCCTTGTTATTCTTAGGTTTTAGAATCTCATTTACTAAAATAATGGGAATCATGAGCTAGTTCTTAGCTTTAGAGGGTTTGGCTTTAATTATATAACACAATGTCTAGGAATTGTATTATTATCATGAATGTCAAAATGCCTGCAAAGTTTGAACATTTGCTATTTACCCCAACAGACAGAAAGCTGTCCATAATATTTTTTGTTAACAAATAAAAGATCTTCAAGTTCATCCAGTGATGTCATTCAACATATATTTCCCATTTTATGAAATAAGATTATTTAATAATTTCAGTGTAGAAATTTAGGATGTTCACTACCTCACTTTCATATATTCATTATTTTAAAGCCATAACGTGAACAATACATCCATAAATAGACATTTGAAGACCGTCTGATATTCATGAAGTAGTAAGAAATATGCTGTTTTATGCTCCACATATTACACTCAGTTGGGAGAATGAAGATGTGCAATTGTTGAAGTTTTTGTGCGGACTCATGTACTGCAATCTAAGCAGTTTTGGGATTCCCATCTCTTATAGTAATAATGGGATACAGAGATCAGTTCATTTGTGACCAGTGGTTTACACGAAAAGAAGGTAGGGATACAATCTCTGCCCATCAAATAAGGGTTTCCTCTTGTAAAGCTAATTATTATATTTAATAGCCTTAATTGATAGAGAAAGGAATAATTTATGTACTTGGATAATATCTTTAAACAGCAAAGTTGTTCAATATGTTCTTAAATATTTACTTATGTTTCTCTGGGCTATGCAGTTTAACTTCCATTTTTAAAAAATTAGTGGTGCAGAAAACTTCTACTATTAGTGATACATAAAATCTTTAACTTTTTGTATGTATTGCAATAACATTATTTTCTATTTGACAATTCAAACATGTTTATATTGGCCCAGTTGTATTTGATTGTGTTAATTGGCTATTTTGGATACTCAGATGTGTCAGAACCCTGTGCAGTTGTTATAGGTGATGTGAAATATTCTAGTAGACGAAGCAATGTATCAGCAAAAATTAATTAAGATGAGCAGTACTCCGAAGAGACTCATCATCAGAATACAGAAATCCACATCACTGCTTTATCATTTTAGTAAATTGTACAGAGCTTTCGTAGATAAATTGAAAATTAATTCAAAACCAGAAATCATCTCCCCCGCTGCTCCTGGTACTTGCTCTTTCTCTGCCTTTCAGTCGAAGCATCTCCATGATACTCCGGGCATAGACATCTCTCAAGTTAACACTGATGTATGAGTCAGTGGCTATATTCTTGGTAAGCTTCTTTAGGGCTTCACGCTGTCTAACAGCTGCTTCCTTGAGTTTCAAGGTGAAGTAGCAAGCAGAGAAGCGATCATTAATAATAGCAATAGGCAAGGCCAAGACAAGAATTCCTGATAATATACACATGAAGGCCACGATTTTGCCTGTGGTGGTGTCTGGTCTAATGTCCCCATATCCCACGGTAGTCATAGAGGTGGTGGCCCACCACCATGCACAAGGGACACTTGTGAAGGTTGTGTCAGGAATGCTTTGCTCAGCAAAATATTCTACAGTTGAAAATATAGAGATTCCCACGGATAGAAATAGGAGCAGTAGGCCAACCTCTTCATAACACTGGGTGATTGTCATCCCAAGGGAGCGTAATCCTGCAATAGAACAAATGCTATCAGTCATTGGCATCCCTCTTCTCTCTCTTCCTGCCCTTCCCTCCCCTCTCCCTCCTTGCTCTCCACCCACAAACTGCATTGCACACTTAAATGTCCCCAGCACTGGGCAATGTTCTGGGGATGGAAAGTTGATTAAACCATAATCCTTGTGCTCAGGAAGTTCACAGTCTAGTTGATGGGACGAAGTTGAGAAGGCTAGAGAGAAATATAATTAGATTCATTACTTCATCTATAAAATTATTGAACTTCTACTATTAAAAAGAAGGTGAGAAGTAAGGCTGAAGGCAGGCAGGGGTGGTATGATAGGAGTTTTGTACTTTAGTCTGCACAATAAGAGGCCTTTGGTGTTGTATGTGGAGGGCTCATTTGGTCACATCTGCATTTCAATGCATCATTTTAGCACTTGTTTCTAATGCCAATTTTATGGTGTCTTGTATTTTATGTGTCTGTTTTTCTCACCTTCCTTGTGAAGTTTAACACAATCAGGAACCTGATTACCGGAAAGCCAGAAAAAGTAAACAATGGGCACCATAGCAACAAAGTGAAGCAGCAGAAGGAAGTTAGGCATTGGTGATAAACTTGACATGAGAACATCACATGTATATTCAGGGGACATTCTCAGTGGTATATCAGGAGGAGGTCTGAACTCCCAAGACACCCACTGAAACCCTAGTCCTTAATACCAAAGCTATAGGAAATTATCTCCCTTGAGTACATAAAATTTCTGCTTTCCTATAATAACAGACCTGAATACAGAATATTCCTCCATTGCACAAAGATATGGAAAATGGAACCACTGGAGAATTTACTCATTATGAAGCATTGGCTGCTTTTCCATTCCTAGATCTGAGGATTTATTAAACCCCAGGGAGACAAACCCTCCATAGTCCAATTTTGTCTCTGAAGACACTAGGTCCTAAGGGGAGTAAGAGCCCCTTATGAGCCGGAGTGGTGGCTCACGCCTATAATCCCAGCACTTTGGAAGGCTGAGGCAGGCAGATCACGAGGTCAGGAGTTTGAGACCAGCCTGGCCAACATGGTGAAACCCCTACTAAAAGTACAAAAATCAGCCCGTTGTGATAGTGTGCGCCTGTAATCCTAGTTACTTGGGAGACTGAGACAGGAGAATAACTTGAACCCGTGAGGCGAAGTTTGCCATGAGCCGAGATCACGCCATTAAAATCCAGCCTGGGCAATAGAATAAGACTCTGTCTCAGAAAAAAAAAAGAAAGAAAGAAAGAAAGAAAAGCCCATTATGGAACCAAGCTTTGAATGAACCATACGATTTATTCCCTAATACTAGAGAGGTGGTTAGTAAAGTTTGTCCACATTTTGAAATTATATCAACATGATGTCAAAATGATATTGACTCAGAAGTCCAAAATAATACCCCTTAGTATCATTTTTTGTTTTTATTCACTCACTAGAAACTATTTCAAATGCATTAACATACTAATCATACTCTTATGATTTTGAATCTTGCTCTTCAAAGTTTGAGATATTCTTGAATTATTAACCAGCTATTTTTAAAGATCATTGAATAGTTTGAAGTTTAACTTCAAAAGAATATCTTTCAGAATACCTTATAATATATTTACCTTTATAAAGAACTGGACTTGATGTGTCTACATGGAATTACGTTCCTTAAATAAATTCACAACACATGAGGAGATGCAGAGCATTTGTCTGGGAACACTGTTTTAATTTAAAGCAAATGTTCGAAACAATTTTGTAAAGGAAAACAAAGTGGGTGGAATTTCTAGCATGTTATCTCTATTAACTCAGAGAATCCTCAAAAGAAAGGATGTAAGAGGGACAAGGTAATTGTTATGCCATTATACAGATGAGGAGGCTGAGGCATGAAAAGATAGCTTATCTAGTAGACAGCTACAGAGCCATGATTTAAACCTAGTTGTCTGGCCAAAAACCCATTATTCTATAACACCTCTCAATTTTTATTTATAATTAATACATGGGGAAATAGGTCATCTATGTTTACATTTTAATAAGTGTAGTGTTGAGGCAAAAATTGTCAAATATCCTAGTCATATATTTTTAATAATTAAGGGTTTACTAAAACTTTGTACATGTTTTGGAATGGAGAAAATCTTTGAAGAGGTGACATTGTGGAAATTACTGTTATTTTCCTTTTCCTTTCTTCTAGAAAAAAATGTAGTCTTTACTGGGTGTTTTTAAATTGAGTCTTGTGAAGAGTTTATAAATACTTGAAGAAAGCATCCCATTATCTGTGTCAGAAAACAAAGAGTGGTACTTGTAAAAGTTCTTAGAAACCCCATTATCAAATTCCTGGTATGTGAGACTAGCTAGGAAAATACACTACCAAAATTATATTATAATAAGTTCTAATTACCAGAGAAATGTTGAAGAAAAACATATCAGAAGTTAATTTCACTCAACATTTATTAGAAGGACAACTACCATCAACCTTTTTTAGGTGGTCAGTCAGGGCACATATCTAGGGAAATAAAATAGGGATAGTAATCTGTAGTCAATTTGTTTGTGCTAATATGTATTTGTGTAAACATATATAAAATTAATATGATATCATACTTCAGTGTTTCTTAAGGTTTTGTCCAAGAACCACCGACATCAAAGTCATTGGTGAACTTATTATTTATAAAATGTGTGCTCCTAGATCCGGCCTCAAGCTTTCTGGGGGTTGGAGCCAGAAGCTGTATTTCAACAAGCTTGTCTGGGGATTCTTATTTTCATTAAGGTATGTCATAAGAAAACTCATGTACTCCAAAACATCTGACAGTTGCAGGGCCAGCCACTGATAACTACTACTGTTGGGGATGCAAGAATCATTTTTAATCAGTTCCTGTGATTTTCACTGATATTGATTATAATTTTCACGTACCTTATGTGTTTGTATGTGTATTATATGGAGACTTTTCTAGGAAAATCTTAATTGTATTTTCAAAGGCTCTATGACACACAAAAAACTAAGGGATTTCTGTATTCCCCTCTCTCATACATCCCAGGTTAGGGACAAGAAAACCTTCAGATACTAGATAAAGCATTTAATTAGTTCATTTTGCTTTCTCCCAAAGCAAAATATTTTCATTGCTTCTTCGAAAATTTTGGAAAGGCCACCTTCGCCTAGTCGTTTCCCTTTCTGCATGGCCAGAGAATGCTCTGAAGGGCTGACTTTCCCTTCTGCCAAGGAGTATATGTGGCAAGCACTTCTTGGATACTGAAGAGAAATTGGTTTATGTCCCTATATATCATATATAATTTATGTGTATCTTTTTATGTGTCATTTAGGCCTGTTTTGTCTAGAACCTTGAAGAGGCAGAGTGCCTTTAATTTTTGTAAATCTTCTGGGCAATGGTTTCAAATAAACTGAGGTTAGCAAATGGTCAAATTTTCTCTCAATATTTCTCTTATGGAGAGGAGGTATGTGAGAGCTCACTTCTCTACACCTGTGATAACAACTTCAAGGTTTTATCTTCCCAGTATCTCCTTAGAGGTCATGATCGGGTAAAGTATGGGAGTCGGTAATTTTGAATATCAGTTCAGCGTTACTTTCCTTGTACTGTGGTCAAATAACGAATGCTGACATGCAATGCAAATTAAAAGTCATCAATGAAATCTGAATACCTGTGGAATGTCTGCCCAGCTTTAGCATGCGCAGAGCTCTGAGCAGCCTCAAAACCTGGACAATGCGCCCAACGTTCTCCAGCTCCTGCGTGGTCTGGCTCCCACTTAGGCTCTCTACCAGAAGAGTGATGTAGAAGGGCAAGATGGCAAGGAGGTCTATGATGTTCGGCACCTTTCTTAGGAAGCGACACCTGTCCCGCACACACAGGAAGCGGAGGACAAATTCCCCGGTGAACCAGCTAATGCACACATACTCCAGGATTTCCAGCAGCTGCAGGTCCAGCCAGCTTAACTCAGCTGACATCAGGGCCATGTTAATGATGGACACCACCACGAAGATAATAGAGATGACCCCAAAGATACGGGCAGCTGTGGAAGATCCAGGTTTCTCCAGGATATTCCAGAGCTTCTGGCGAACAGTGGGACAAGGTCCTTGGGAGAAGTCCTGTTCACTCTCATGTTGACTTTCCTGGTCTTCTGTGTCCTTCTTGAAGTCTAAAGTTTCACTCAGCTCTTTTCTTCTGAAGTATCTTGTAGAGAAAACAATTGGTGATTAGTCAAACTTTATTAAAATACAGAAGTATAAGATAATTAAACATGGCAGGGAGGTCAGACTTTTCATTCAACAAAATGGAGAAAAATGTCTATTCATACTTTAGTTAGGTTGTGTCTTATCCACAGTATTCAGAATTTCTCCCTTAGGATTATGATTATCTTTCTTTTATCTTTTTATTTTATTTTATTTTATTTTATTTGAGATGGAATCTCGCTCTGTGGCCCAGGCTGGAGTGCTGTGGAGTGATCTCAGCTCACTGTAGCCTCCACTTCCCAGGTTCAAGCGATTCTCCTGCCCTAGCCTCCTGAGTAGCTGGGATTACAGGTGTGTGCCACCACCCCGGGTAATTTTTTATTTTTAGTACAGACAGGGTTTCACCATGTTGCCTGGGAGTGGGGGGTCTCGAAGTCTTCGCCTCAAGTGATCCACCCGCCTCGGCCTCCCAAAGTGCTGGGATTACAGGCGTGAGCCACCACCACCGGCCTGGATTATAATTTTTAAAATGACACTTTCTTAGTAGAAGTTTATACATAGCAAAGCTACTTTGGATTAATACATTTTATTACCCATTTTCTGGTAACAAGAACAGATGTTTGGCAGATGGAACTTTTTTGTGTGTGTAAAGGAAATGTATTCATGAAGAAATGGTAATAATAGCAAGATAACCTCAGAGTTCCACAATCTTTCAATCAAGGGACCAACCTTTTATCTTCTATATTTAAAACAATTCTCCATTCAAGTTTTACAGTCAGTGTTCTAGGTTTGATAAATGATAATGCTGCGTGCCAAATCTTTTATCCCTATGCATGCATCTTTTGGACCATGGCTTTTCTGATTCATTTATTCAGTCACCAAATATTTATTGTGGGCCTGAAGTCCCTTGCCTTATACGTTAAATTAGCATATTCAAAAAAGGGAACAAAGAGATTCAAAAAGTTCTATTCAAAAGTTGGCCATGACGCTTTCCAGTCCCCGACCTCCACCCCACCTGTCAACCCAGAAGTGGCCACACCTTATTGCTAGGCCTGGCTCCAGTGAAGCTTATGTAAAGCCTCAAATCTACCTGTGCCTTCCTCTCTTTCTCTGCCGCGCCCGCCTCCCCGCCCAGCCGCCGCGTGCCTCCGGGGTACCTGTCCCTGCAGCAGGAATCGATGCTGAGCTCATCGATGCCCCAGTACTGGATCTCCTGCAGGAAGGAGAGCGCGCACAGCTGCTCCATGACATGCAGGCGGCCGGTGCGGTAGTAGTGCAGGACATAGCGGAACGCCTGCGAGCTGCGGTCGAAGAAGTACTCGTTGTCCACGGGGTTGGCATCGTCGCAAAGCTCCAGAGGGCTGGGCACGGCGGCCAGGGCCCCAGGGCGGCGGTAGGAAGCCACCACCACGGCCAGCTTGCCAAGGCGCGTGTGCGGGAAGCAGGACAGCGCCTGCTGCGAGAGCACGAAGCGGCTGCCGCCCACATTGACCGTGAAGCAGTCCCCGAGCGCCAAGGGCTCCCCTTCACCCTCGCTGCAGAAGACACTAGAGTCCAGGGAGGTCAGGGAGCCGCTGTCCAGCGGCGAGTCCAGCAGCGCTCTGCCGCTGGAAGGCATCTCTATCCCAGTCGCCGCGGCCTGAGGGCGCCACAAAGTTGGGGACACGCCGGAAGCGTTGGTCCCGCGAGGGCGGTGGCACGGCCCCTGGTGGCGACCGGGATTCCCCGGGCTCCCGAAGGGGTTACCTCTCCCTGGCGCACTCTCTCCACCCGCTGTGCTCCTTCCTCCTCCTGCCGCTAGGGAGCCGCGAGTGCGCGGAAGCAGCGCACAAGTGGCAGAGAAAGGAGACTGGGAGCAGAGGAAGGGTCGCTCTAAGAGAAAGAATCAGGTGAGGTCCAAGCCCGACACAGTCCCTGTGCACACTGCCGGTCGCCCTGGCCCTTCTCAAACGCCGTCACCCCGCCTCCCAACTTCGCAATTGCGATTCCCAGCCCAGGAGGTGTACAGATTGAATGACTCGCTACTTGGTGGGTGGAGGGGTTGGGGAAGGGAGGAAGGAGGGAGATGTGGGGCGGAGGAGGAGGAAGAAGAGAGAAGATGACTCTTAGCTGAATGCAAGCAAGCAAGCAAGGAGGATGGCGAGACTCACTCCTGCCCGCAGGAGACCAAAACAAAAAGTTCAGAAAGCAAAGGAAGTGGTAACCGGGTCCCTTCCAACTTGAGACTTTATATTCCTCCCTCTTCTTTTACTGCTGCCTCATAGGCCTCCCCGGGGGTGTTCGCTGGGGATGTGAGCAGGTGGGGGAGGGTGCTCTGGGTGAGGGGTCCGCACCATTTTCTCCCAATTCACTCTCATTCTAGTCTGATGATCACTGACGCTCCATTTTCTTCTCCTGTCTCCCTTAGGTTTTGACCTCCTGGTTAAGAAACAAGAATAATTAATGACTTTTTATTGAAGCCACAGTGGGTCACTAAGAACTAGGAATGTCACTGTCAGTTCCCACCCTGTCGAGTGTACACCTCGTGTTGAGGCACTTTGTTGAGGCACCCTTCCTTTTAGCCATTTCTGTCCCTACAAGTTTCCCGGAGAGCAGGTGTTCTGAGCACAGCGGAGCTCTCATTTTAGAAGGAAAGGCAAAAAGGCAAGGAATAGAACAAGCGTGGGCTGGGGCAGGAATTTAAATAGTAACGACGGCCTCCCTCGGTAAAGGGAGAAGCCGAGGCCAGCGCCCAGGTGAGACTAGAAGTGAACCCACCGGGCCGCTGGAAGCTACGCTCCATCCAACCTGTTGGACTCGGGGCGAGGAGGTGGGGGCGGGAGGGAAGAGCAAGTGACTCACCTGCAGCTCCTGGCACATCTGATCTGCGCACAACCGGCGCCGCAGGTAACGTACCCTTCCTTTGATCCTCTTGGTCTACACGTGAGGTCTGACTCGACCCGTCCAGGAGGGAAACTGTGCTCCAACTGAGCTCTACTCAGCGCCTGCTGCCTCGCCTTGCCTCCACCTCCCTCTGGGCTCCTGGACCCTGGGCTTAGGCTAAGCGCGTCCGCCCCGCCCGCTGTAGCCCGGAGAGCAGCCCGCCCAGTGCTTCCAGCACCAGCAGAGGGGAGTGGCAGGATCTAAGGGAGGGAGGTGAGACGGCGGGGGTGGGGGCGGGGGGAGTGAGGTGCCTGGTGACACTGAATATTACATTCATCCTGAATACACTTGCAGAATTACTGCATTTGATTCCCGTTTCCCTGGATCTGTGCCTTTGCAAATGTTCCAGAACAAAATTTCCAACTTGATCAGTGTGCTAAACTTGAGGTTAGGGCAGTTATATTAACTGCTTTATTTGGCATGGTTCAAGGTTTTCTCATTTTCAGCAGGCATCTCAGAATCATGCATTTTTCCAGTCTTTGCCAGAGAGCGTGAACCACACTCATCTTTGTTGTTTTCTAGCATGTATATACAGAATACATATTGGAAAGCATATATTACGTATACACTTACATACATAAGTATATATTAGAAAGTATACACACACACACACACATATTAGGTAGTATATATAAAGACATAAGCAGGTAGCCTGATGTGGTAGAATAAGCTTTTCCATAGATTGGACAGAAACGTTACTGTTTAGTTCTAACTTTGCCAACTGGCTGTGGGATGTCTAGCTATCATTTACTTCGAGGGTCTTAGTGCCTTCCTCAGTGAAATTTCAAGTTTTAATAAAAACACCCAACATTTAATGGGTGCTTACTTTATGCCAGGAAATTTGTAGGCTCTTTATTCATGCAGTACTTTATTTAATCATAATGACAACACTATGAGGTAGCATACACACATTTTACAGAAAGGAAAAGTGAGGCACAGGGAAATTAAGTGATTTACAAAGGGCCACACAGTTCAAATCAAACCCAGGACTACATGTCAGAGGCTGTCTTCATAAACAAAATGCTAGAAACATTATTTTTTTGGTTGATAAATCAGTGTGGTTGCTTTTATTTTCTTTGCAAGTTTCTAATGAAGGACAGGAGTTTAATTAGGTATTTTCATCACTCTTTCAACAAAAGTTTACTGAGCTTTCACTATATACTGACACTATTCAGTGCACTTGTGATATATCAGTGAAGAACAGACAAGATCTCTGTTGTTGTGGAGCTTATAGTAATCCTCTGAGAATAAATGGGGGACTTCAATAAACTTTTTTAAACTATAATATTTACAAGCATGGTTCTTTTGACAGCCATCCATTTGGTTAACTTCTCTCCATAAAGAACTCTTCCCTACAGTAAATACAGAGATGCTAGATTTATCCCAGTCAATAGTTCATCATTCTGTATAGGTACTGTATTGTTATTATTTTTTAATATAATGGAGCTTTCCCCTGCACAGCAAGAAAACTCCTCCAACATCTCAATTAGAGATTATTTAGGTATTGAAAAAAAGCAAAAGGCCATAGTTCTGTTAAGCCTTATTCATACCATGATTAACAATAAAAGTCTATACTAGCTTTACAGATTATGGTGAGGAAAGAGGAAAGCGTTCAAAGGAGAATGACAGCTTTAGGTGAGGAGAGAGATCTTGGTCAGGTAACCAGAGGTTAGTGAAAGATGACTGAGGCTTCCAGGTCTCCTCCCCTGCCACTAAGCCACTGAACCTCAGTTGTGATGAATGTTGTCCTGTAGAATGTTATAATAACCTCTCCTGAAGAGTCAGGCTCTCTGCTACACATCTGACTTCTCACAATGATCCTATGATGTAAGCACTGTAATCCTTAGTTATGGATTTCAACTTGGATGCTCATAGGCACTAAGAAAGTAACTTTCTACCTTGCATAGTGAATATGTGAAGGGGTATGTGAAAGGCTTGAAACAGGTCCTTTCTGACTCCTGACTCTGTCTCAACTGCTAACAGCCTAAATGTTTCAATTGGGCATTGATTTTAGTTATAGCAATTGACACTAATCAAGGCAATCAAAACTAGAGGGATGATTAGTCAACATGGAGTATATAAATATAAATGACCCCTTTTTAAAATATAGAGTCTGGAGTAATACAAATTCCCACCTGTGCTCTGTGCCTTTCCCTTAAGTCTGTTGATTTTCCTTCCTTAATGGCCCAGATTTTAGTAAGAGACTCCAAGGAAGAGCATACCATAGAATAAGAAGGGAAATATGTCCACTTCAAGGATACTTCTTTTAGCCCTAATCCTGACCTGAGGTATAACCTGAGGTATGTCAAAGGAGAACTGCTGATAAGTAGTTGGAGGTGGTGAGGTCATGCTTTCCATTTCATTTCTACATAGCATGGGAGGAATGTGATTGTCATGTGGGAGGTTGCTCAGTACTGCAATGTAAAAACCCGACAGTCTAAAGACTTTGGGTATATTCCCTAGTCATCAGATGTTATATTCGAGTGATTTTCCATTAAGATTCTTGTTATGAAATACTCTACTTGCTTTTGGCTTCATCTATCAATTCTACACATATCGACTTGAATATGGAATCTCCAGCGACAACTAGTATTTTTAAGTCTTTCCATTTTTATGAGTATTTTAAAGTTTATTAATGAACAGTGTATATTCTTAAAAGTTACAAATAAGATCAAAAGAAAAATCATGGCATACTTTAAACATCTAACTCAATAACAGTTATGAAAATAAAAGTTAAAAGTCATTTTAAGCTTATTAGAAAATCCTACTGTTAAAAATATGTAACACTTCATTTAGGTTTTGAAGAATTCATGAGAATATTTATGTTAATATCATATTCTGTTTAACTGTGATACTTTTGAATAAATATATTACAATATTTCTGTGAAATCATTAATGCTTATCTCTAATATGAATGTTTAAAACAATTACACAAATATGATCATAAGCCATTAAAATTTTTTAGGAAAATGTAAATTCACTATTAATTTATATCCAAAATATCACAACCTTTTTTTATAATTAGATAGACATGGGAAATATAATGAGTGAATAATCTTGAATAAACAGCTTTATAAAATTCAACTTAAGTAAAATCTAGATTTTCATTTTTCATTCCCTCACTGTAGTTTCATACATTTACACTAAATTCATTTAATTTTTATCATTCATCAACAATGCAGGCAATGTTTTGTGTGAGGTATGCGTATCTTTGGCTCTGTCTTTGATTTCTCAGGAACTGACAACCAGATAGATGTACCAATTGTGATGATGTTTAAAAATGTCTTTGTGTGTGAACAAAATGACTTTATCATTTTTTCCTTCATTGCACTGGGATATGTTTAAAGGTAAAAGAAAATCTGACAAATTCTATCTATTCATCTTTCATGTGCCTTCTAGGCGCTTGGAATAAATCCTTCCAACTCTATGACAGCCCACTCTAATGCAGAATTTAGCTTAATGTGGGTTTGTTCTGGATTTCTTCCAAGGGAAGGCAATTATCTTTGGAAGTACCCAAGAAATCATTTTTATAGCCTAGTCTGCTACAGAGATAGCATGATGGGTTGATGACGGTGATGGTGAGGATAATAATATGATAATAATAGCTGTTGTCTTTATGTATTTCATCCCTGTTCTGCCTTCTATGGGCTGCGTGACCTTAACAAGTTTCTTAAACCCTGTAAGTCTCATTTTCCTAATCTGTAAAATGGGGATAACAATAGTACTTTATGTTATTGTTTTAAAATTAAATGAGATAATCCATGTAAAACGTATACTGCAGTGTCATTCTTATCACTTTTGTTATTGTTATGTGTCAGGAATATTTTTATACTTCCCGCTACCCCCAAGTACCTAACTGCAAGATGCCTAACCTGTGAGATGATAGGCATTATGTTAAGAATTTTACAAACATTATCTCATTTCTTTTATATTTTACATAACCCAACAATGAAGGTAATATTATGATTTTGGTTTTCCAGATGAGAAACCAGGATCAGAGTGTTAAAATAATTTTCCAAGTGTCAAACAGAGAGTAGATATAGATTTGAACACGTTTGTTTGACTCAAAGCCTTTATTCATTGAAGGGCATTGATATAAAAATAATGTGATGATGAGAAATCACTGTTAGACATTTTCCACTCTTCTTTGCAAATAATTTTGAGAAAGGAACATTTCTATTATATGCTCCAAATAATTAAGAAATGACTCTACTTATCAGCAATAACCAACATATGACTGTGATTTCACATTTAAATAATTCAATTTTTAAAAATAATCATTCTTCAAAAGAGATAGGCAATCAGATTGATCATTAAATGATTTTTCACTTTGTCACTACTATATGCCAAAGGCATGTTGAATTTTTCTTGAATTATCAAAAAATGCATAGACTCAGCATACTTATTGTTCACCAGATTAATTTTTATAATTATGTTGAAATTAAGCTTTTATAAACAAGATTCAGAAGCAGTGGAGCAAAAGCATCTCAAGTTCTCTGCTCATCATGTTCTGGGAGCTGTTATGTGAACTCAATATTGAAGTTGAAAATTCCAATTAAATACTTTTTACTCAACTCTATCAAATTCCCTTATTTTGATAGAGAAAGGTTGAGTCAAATGGAACAATTAAAAACTGTGCCTCTCATTTGAGTGTATATGATTTATTAATACTAGAAGCAAAATTGCCTTTAGATTTATTCCTTATTCTATTTAGTACTTTCCTTCGTTATTAAGGAACTCAGTAAACTTGAGAACTTCGTCTTGTAATTGGAAGAAAGGTAATCTTTGCGCTCCATACTGTTACGAGGTTTTTGTTATTGTTGTTTTGAGGTGGAGTTTCACTCTTGTCGCCCAGGCTGGAGTGCAATGGCGTGATCTCAGCTCACTGCAACCTCTGCCTCCCGGGTTCAAATGATTCTACTCCTGAGTAGCTGGGATTACAGGTGCCCGCCACCATGCCTGGCTAATTTTTTGTATTTTTTAGTAGAGACAGGGTTTCACTATGTTGGCCAGGCTGGTTTCGAACTCCTGACCTCATGATCTGCCTGCCTTGGCTTCCCAAAGTGCTGGGATTACAGTTGTGAGCCACCACGCCCATCCCAGAAGGTTTTTAATGTTAATTTTCCTTGGTTTTCCCTATGAGAAGTGTATCACTCAGTAAATATTTATGGACATGTACTTTTACAATATTCAGGGGGTAGTTATGGGAATACACAGATATAATACGTGTATAAAGTATAGTATATCACATATACAATACATACGAATATACACATTCAACACACACATATGAAAAACTAACATTGCAGTTTATAATGAGTACTAGTTTGGTTGATTACATTTTCCTACTCTGCAAGAAAAGTAATGAGCAATCATTGACAATGTAAGGAAAATAGTAAAGATAAGCAAGGAGAAAGGCAATTTTTCTTTGCAAAATGGTTCTTAATTATATGGTATAGTCCTTTTAAATAGCATCCTCATACCATTTTAAACGTAATCTAATAAAAGAAAAAAACATGAAGTAACTTTTTAGGACACATATGCTAAAATCTGTGCCGAAATATTTTTGTTAAATGGATTGTGAAACTATAGAATACATATTATTCCAATCTCAGTTTAAGCACATAGAACACTAATGTAAATATTGTACATATCAAATCATTGCACACAAGTGGGATAACCTCAATTCTGTTTTAACTCCCAAGTCAGTGCTTTTTAAACTTAGCAGCATGTTCTACTTTCTTACAGTTTTCTCTTTGGTACAAAAAAAAAAAAAAAAAAAAACAGGAATGTACACAGGAATCTTGTTTTGTTGTTTTAAAAAAGAGCCCAGAATCAGTGCATGTATTCCAGAATATATTTTCTCTACACCGTGTAATTATATTGATGGCAACTGAACATACAAATTTGTCATTCTTGCAACATGAAGAGTAGCAATGAGCCATATGGCTTCTCCTTTACACCACTGCATCTGATTGACATCTCAGTTATAGACTCAGCCTCACAGTTCTCCCACAAACAGATTTCCCGGAAATCTAAACCAAATGAGAATCCAGAGGGAAGTCAAAACATAGTAAATTTGTCATGGGCCTGCTTTTTGGTTTGATTGCTATAAGGTCAAATTTATCCATTTTAGTACAAGGGAATGTTTTATTCTTAAAGTGACAATGAGAAATATCATTTTATACTTATAATTTAAAAAAAGGAAATAAATCTCAATTAAAAATGTGTAAAAACTAGAAATAAAATACATAAGACTTTTAAAATAAATTTAAGAAATCATCAACGTAGTCATAGGTTCAATATTTATGTTGACTCTGGGCCCCATATGTCTTATTTTTAATAGCAGAAGCTTATGAAAAATCAAGAAAAGATAATTACTGAGTAAACAAATGGAAATTTTGAGTATGTGTTTATATGTATGTGGAGAGCAAGTATTTTAATTTGATTTTTAAAAATTAAGACATTGCCAGGTGGAGTGGCTCACACCTGTAATCCTAGCAGTTTGAGAGGCTGAGGTGGGTGGATCGCTTGAGCTTAGGAGTTCAAGACTAGCCTGGACAACATGGTAAAACCCTGTCTCTAAAAACAATTTAAAAAATTACCTAGCCAGGAATGGTGGCATGTGCCTGTAGTCCCAGCTACTCAGGAACCTGAGGCTGGAGGATCGCTTGAACCCAGGGAGGTCAAGGCAGCAGTGAGCCATGATTGCACCACTGCACTACTGCCTGGGCGAAGAGCAAGACTCTGTCTCAAAAACTATGGATATAGGTATACCAAAATTGTGTTTTATCACCTAATATTGTTTAATAAATAGGAAAGTATCAAAACAGTTTTAAGCATAAGTAAGAAAAAAACACTTCCTATTTGAAAATGGTTAACTTTTGGCCTGCTTCACTTTTTTTCCATTAATAACGTGTTAATAGCTGGCAATGTAGCTGTTTGTAAACTATTTATTGATGACTAGATGTAAAACAAAAAGCAAATTTGGGTATATTTGAACATAAAGGTGCATGGATAAGACCATGAGAAAGCAGCCTGTGACCTCTGTCAATGTCAGCATGGGCAAGCATTGCGTGACATAGAAGCCACGTTTGCTTGTGAAATTATGATCCACTTTCATCATTTTTGAATCATATTTGAATCAGCACTTGTCCCTGGAGCAAGAAGACTCCTAAAGTAAGTGAGCCTCTCTCCAATAAAGTGATAGACATCACTTTCTTATAGAAGAAAAACTGGATGAAAACAACCATTTTCTTAACATCAAAGACCCCTCAAAGGGTCTAATCGAACCCCAGGGTCTATAGAGCACACTTTGAAAACTGTTGTTATAGAGAATATACTTATTTTGACAATGTAAGTATAGGATTTATAATGTTTACATTGTTCAGGAATGAAAGAAAGAAGTATAGAACTTGTACTCTACTAAAATATTTGTTCTCATGGCTTTAGGTTTTGAAATTATGGCTGTCATAGGAAGCAGCAGCATTGGGACCCCTTTACCCCCTTAAAAATTATTGAGGGCCCCAAACAGGTTTTATTCATGTGAGTTATATCTTAATATTAACCATATTCAAATTAAAACAGAAAAAATAAAAATATTCATTTATTAAATTATTTAAAAATAATAGCAACAAACACGATACCTGTAAAGAAGAACACATTTTTGAAAATAAATGTATTTGTCTCCCCTTAGTGAGAAGAGTGACGTTGTTTTACAATTTTTCATTTCTCTTTCATATTTGACTTAATGTCTGCTTCTGTATTCAAGCTGTTGCAACTTGGTATTTTGGTTGAATCTTATGCAGAAAACCAGCGTCACACAGACATACAGTTAAAAAATAGAGGGTATTTTAATAACTTTGGCATATATTTTATATAAATTTGTCTTTGATACTACTCCAGAACCTGACAGATTAGTTACAATATGAAGTCTGAAACTGTATCAATGAATTTCTCATACCCAGTTACATTAAAATCCATCATCTATCCTGTCCTTTGAGTGATTTCTTTTGAATCCATACATGATTTTGTTATGTCATGCACTAGTCACTTGGAAAATGGTTGTTTCTTAGATATGCAGACCTTCCCAAAGTGACATATTTTACTAAACAACAACAAAACAATCACTTTTGTTAATGTTACCACCAATTTAATCAGATGATTTTTTAATGATTTGGAAGTTATCAAGTGTATGGTAGTACAAATGTGTTTTCCAAAATTCGAATTTTCACTTGGAAGCTCAAATTTCATCATCAGCAAAAGAAATTGTTAGGTTTCCTTGACAGTGACAGGTTCTATGCATTCATTTTTATGAAATTATTATAAACCTCTGAATAACCGTAGTTCATCCAGCAGCCTTTTTTTTTCCAAGTGAAAATGGTGATCCATGAAAACAGTGGCTAGCTCATTCTGCAACGCGAAACAGCCACACTAATGCTTTGTCGGGAGATACGCATGTTACCGAGATATACTGCAGAAGGCCTCCAGTGTACTTCCAATTTAGTCAAATAAAACATTAAAAAGACATGTATTCTATTATGAAATGTAATAAAATTTATTTTTCTTGTTGTTCATTGTTAATATTGTTAAGTGAAACTGGAATTTTATTCTCTGAAAGTATGTGAAGAACAGAGTGGCAACCAGTATAGTTTTGTGCCACTGCTTTGAGGTGTGCTAAAACACAAGCAGTTGTACCAATCATTGATTTTCATCATCAGTGAAAACAGACTCAGTGAAAAACACAAATATTGTTTAGAATAAAGTAAAAAAACCATTTTCTTAACATCAGAGACCCCTCACAGGGTCTAATCAAACCCCATGGTCTATAGAGCACACTTTGAAAACTATTGTTATAGAGAATATACTTATTTTGACAATTTAAGTATAGGATTTATAATGTTTACTTCATTCAGGAATGAAAGAAAGACGTATAAGACTTGCATGTTTTTCTTTGCATGGTTTCAACAAAATGTTTCTTGCATCTAATATATCTTATGTAGATATGCACACGCGCACACACACACACACACAGAGAGAGAGAGAGACAGAGACAGAGGTGAACATATGAATATTTACATATTGTTTGGCAGGCAGAAAAAATGTGATTAATTTTACCTCCAATTGATCAGCTATTTCTTATAAATTTCTTCACCCTAGGTACCAGGTAAATCCTACTTTTTTAGTGTAATTAAATAAATATAATCTAATCCAATAATTTAAATATTTCCTTTAGGTAATGCGTAGTCTTTTGGGGAAAAAAAAGTTCAGTCTCTCAGATTTTTGGCATCTTTTCTACCCTTCTCCAAATGGGCAGTATGTGGCCCAAAGAGATAATGTTCTCCAGTCTAGTCTAAGTGGGGTCAGTTGGATCACCGGTTAACAGGACTATTAGTCCAGGCTTCCTGGACTAATAGCTACTGGGGTATTCATGGGTATGAAGTCTAGAGGCCATTAGCTTCCTCACTTAGGCCTGTTCCCATCAGCTTGAGGTTATAAACGGTAATTTATCACACCTCTCCAGCACCTCAACTCTGTATCTCCGTAGCCAGTGTAAAGGGCCACTTCTATTATCCTAGGTTTATCTATCTGTAATCTACTATTGCTTCCACAAAAATGAAAACTGCCTCATGTTGGAAGTGGCAGGGTATGGAGCTTCTCCTAAAGCTTATAGTTTTTCACTAACACCAATAGCAAAGTGTTAACTCACATGTTCCTGGGTGGGCCAGTACCTTCTGGAAGTTTCTAAAAGCCCCTCCCTGACTTGCTGGGGTTTCTCATCAATGTATATATGTATTCATAGAGGATACAGAAGCCCTGTAGCTGAGCTGTAGAAAGACAAGTCCCATATGTCTTTCATTCCTGAACAATGTAAACATTATAAATCCTGTATTAAATTGTCAAGGTAAGTATATTCTCTACCTCTTCCTATCACCTAGTTTTTAAATTAATTATTCACTTTTTTTTTTTTTTTTTTTGAGATGGAGTCTCGCTCTGTCGCTTAGGCTGTAGTGCAGTAGTGTGATCTCGGCTCACTGCAAGCTCCGCCTCCCGGGTTCACGCCATTCTCCTGCCTCAGCCTCCTAGTAGCTGGGACTACAGGCGCCCGCCACCTGGCCCGGCTAGTTTTTTGTATTTTTTAGTAGAGACGGGGTTTCACCGTGTTAGCCAGGATGGTCTCGATCTCCTGACCTCGTGATCCGCTCGTCTCGGCCTCCCAAAGTGCTGGGATTACAGGCTTGAGCCACCTCGCCCTGCCTATTCACATGTTTTTTTCACATGTTTTTTTCCCTCTGCTTCTAAATCAGGGGTCCTCAATCAGTGTTGGTACTGCCATCTTAAAGACACATTTGGAAATGCGTCAATGTTGGTGGTGGGTGTTATCTTTACCTGTCACAATGATTGGAGAATATTATTGGCAAGTACTACCCTGGATCTATACATGCTAAACATCTTTTACTTTATGGGCAATAAAGAATTGACATTTCCCTGCCAGGCGAGGTGGCTCACGCCTGTAATCCCAGCACTTTGGGAGGTGGAGGTGGGCGGATCACGAGATCAGGAGATCGAGACCATCCTGGCTAACACGGTGAAACCCCGTCTCTAGTAAAAAATACAAAAAATTAGTTGGGCGTGGTGGCGTGTGCCTGTAGTCCCAGCTACTCGGGAGGCTGAGGCAGGAGAATGGCGTGAACCTGGGAGGCGGAGCTTGCAGGAGATTGCCCCACTGCACTCCAGCCTGGGCGACAGAGCAAGACTCTGTCTCAAAAAAAAAAAAAAAAAAAAAGAAAGAAAGAATTGACATTTCCCAAATGCTGATAGCACTCTCATAAAAAACACTGCTCTAGGATACAAATCCCTCAGACTCCAGGGAAGAAAGCTTCACAGCTTAGCCATGGTCTCTATAACCAAGGCAACACCGATTAGTCAAACCTTCCCACAACCCTCCAGATGAAAGCCTTAGGCTGACTGCAAGAAAAAAAAAAGTCATGAATTAGAAAAATGACAGGTATTATGGTCATTTTTTATAAAGTATGTACATACATTAGACTTCTGAATTTGTAATCTTTTTTCTAGTATCATTGCATAGAGATGACACATTAAGCAGAAGAAATATATATAAAAATATGCGTATATTTAAAATCTACAGTAAAATAACATTGTTTTATTGTGATAATTGTTGAGAAGGTTCAGACCTGGCTTCACTGAAGTAGACATGCTAATGGGAGGACTGTGGCACACATTATAGAGACAATATGTCGTACATACTCCGTAGCTGAACCTCTATCTAAAGATTCCGGGAAGACTTCATAAAAATCTTAACTAACTTTTAAAATGTCTTTGGTGAGCCTTCTCAGAGACAGAATATCTTGAACCATCTCTTTGCTAGTTGCCAGCTTTATGTACAAAAGGGCACACAAGATTCAGTGTTTTCAGAATGGCTTTATAGCACTTTTATCCACTTCCCTACACTTTATTCATCTGGTTCTTCTTTTGTTAATTTAGTTTCTGACCCCCTTGCATGTGAGAAGTTTGCATGTAAAAATAACTAAATGGAGTGATAGTAATTAACAAAATGTCCCTTAGTTATTTTTTGATACAGTTCATTCAGAATATTCCAAACCTTACCCTGTTTAATAAAATATATATCATATGCATAATAGTCATACAAAATTCCTAGAACTCTATTGATAAGCTTTGCGTTTTGGAATCAGAATTCTCTATAACTTATATAATATTCATTCTTTAGAAAATGTATAATATTGAAAGAATTAAAATTGCATATTTTTCACTGGAATGTGAAAAATTTGCCAAGCTAGACCCCCCATAACTATTCTATAGTTTGCATTTAATTTTACTGTTTTTTTTTCTTAAAAATACATTTAGTACTGGGCATATTTCATGTCTGCTGAGAGCAACACATTTGATTTGACTTTTTCTTGGTAGAGAAAATTAAAGAAGTTGCATAATGAATATTTCTTGAGTTATGAATTAATATGGAGTGATTCAGAATCTGTGAAAGCTTTGGAGATGTTTTAATTTCAGAAAAAGGCAATGATGTGTGAGTTATCACACAAGTTATAAAAACCATAACAATTTCCAGTACATCGTGTATACTCTAAATGTCTTCTGCCTCACAGCATGCTTGAGGTGAATTAGCTGTTTTATTGACACCAATATCATAAGAGAAACTCACGTCATCTTTCAGAATTTTTGTATTTGATTGATCTCTTTTTTAGTTCTTTTGTAAAACGTCAAATTGAAAATAAAGATAACCTCTGCCAGAAGTTGTGTTACTGTTGAAGTTTGTTTCAAGTCCATAATGTATTTTTTCTTTAGTTTTCAGTATTCACAGTTTTGGTTACTATTTTACAGTTCATGCTCTGTCACCCTTAATATGAATTTAGTAAATTTTGTTTGGCATTTTGGGTTCAAAGATACTGATAACTATGTAAAATGATTGTTTTTTTCGGTGCACTCTGAAATTATAACATAGAGTCCAAATGTTTCATGAACAATGCAGAACTGGAAACTCGTTCGTATATTTTGCTCCCTGACACTTGTTCAGTAACCTGCAATGAGAGACAGATTAGATAGTTGAATCAGAAGAGTCACAGAAGTATATAAAAACTGACAAAAAAAAAAAAAAAAAAAAAAGAATGATAATCTGGCAAAGTTTTTGTGTATTCACTGGAGTACAAGAACCAAGCTTAATGGATAGATGAAAAGGTTAGTAGATGAAGACTTAGGTGGGGTGCTATGATTAAGTTGCTAAGAAACAGCATTTGTAGAATGTTCAACTAAGTATCAATCTATGAAACAAATGAGATAGGAGTGTTTTTCCTAAAGATATGTAAGGAGGAAAAGGCAGAGAGCAAAAAGGCCTATAAATTAAGACATCCAAATTTTTGGGGGTGAAAGTTTGTTGTGTTTATGGGGATCAGAATATTGGAGGATTAAGTGAGATAATTTGTGAAATATTTTGAGATGTAAGATTTATTTTCATTTTTACTTATTTATTTTTGTTTTCTTTCCTGGGCGTAAAATACAGAGGTGTTACTAATATTTAGCAATTGCTATTTGTGTGATTGACTGATAAGAAAAAGAAGCAGTAAATTCTCAATAGTCATTTCTCTCTGGAACACACTGTAGACACAAAAGAGTCATTTTCCTTGTGATATCATCCCATATTCCAGAGTCTGTCTTTCTTTAAAATTGATTCCTAGACACAAAAAAGAACCAGTTGGTCTCTGATTACTGCATACCTGGCATGCTTGATTGTGTTTCCTTGTAAGCATTCAGCGAATCTTATTTATTGCTTGAAACTGAGCTTTAGCACACTCTTAACAATATCTGTTCTCCATTTCTTACTTCGGCTCTTGCTGTCTCTGCTTCAGTTCACCACAGATATCAGATGTCTGGGCATCCTTACCTTACCCATCATTCTCATATTCTTAACCCAGTGGGGTTTGAAGGTAGATCAGAGCTGCCTAGCTTCTAATTTTAGTAATAGCCTATTTTATTATTGATGAGGGTTATTCTCAGTATGTAGAATGTGTTTGGCAAGGACAGTCCTTCCTACTTGTTTTTGCTGGTCAGTGGTATGAGGTGGAAAAAGTTTGGATGAACTGCTCCTGTTAACATTTCTCAGGTTTTCTGGAACTCTATCCAGCTATTAAAAGATGTTTTGCAAAATATTTTCTTAAAAAATCAAATATGTGTTTGCATTAAACAAAATTAAAGAGCTTTGTTTTCTCTCCAAAATATTTTTCTAATCCATCCTCTTCTCTACTTCCCCACTGTTATTCTCGTCTGAGAATCAACTCTTTGTGTCCATTAAAAGTTTCAGTGTTTCCACTCTTGATAGCTATCAAATTCCCATAGGCTGCATCATGACATTTGCACAATTTAAATTATGTAACACTGATCCCTACTTAAAAGCCTTTAATTCCTTTTCATTACACACAGAATAAAATTTAAATTGCTTTCCATGATCTTCAAGGCTTCTGTTCTTCTCATTGACCTGTCCCACCATTTATTTGTAACCACATGGGCTGGTCATTTTGATCTTCTCCTGCCTGCCCCTTCTGTCTTATTTAGAATCAGCTATAACATGGGGAAGAAAGGGGTATTTTTAATACCTAATGCCTCCTCATCTCTCACCAACACAACCATGTAAGCTCCAGGAGGATAGTGGTCTCACCTTTATTGTACACCACTGTGTTCTCAGAGCCTAATACAGGGTCTTTTACATAACTGGCACTCAATAAATGTTTACTGATTGCATAGACAATTATTTATTATAATTTTAACATGTTACTCTGCAATGTAGCAGTTCTCAAATTCAGGATTGGAGATATTTGTTTATGTGTGTGTGTTTATGTGCATATATATATACACATATATATAAAAATACAACTATTTACAAATAGATAATTCATATATATATAAAATTGCAGCTATGCCAGGGGCCATTGTGTTCTTATCGATAGACTGGTTGTTAAGACTTGCTTATTGTTCTCCCTTAGAATATTGCAAAGATACATTATCTCTTCCTACAATGCTTTTTTTCTGGCATAAATAATCTCCAGGAGCCTTTAAAGATAAGATTTATATCAATTATAACAGAATATAATCTGAAGCTCAATGCTCTTAAATATCTTTCAGATGCTTAACAATACTGAGAAAATATTTGTGGAAATTTTCTTGAAAAATATTCAGCCCATTATTAATCCAGTTATTCCACATGTTATACTTTGATTTAGTCAGACCATTATCAAGACATTCACTGGGATCATACCAAATTGGTCTGATGCAGAATTTATTTTTAACTGAGTTACATGTTGGTTTATCATTGCTACCCTATGTCAATGGGCCTTAAAATAAAGAGTCTTAAGCAGATCATTGTTGTATTTATGGAATGATGTTGTTGAGGATGAGACCCATTCCATTACATACTGTCCTCTGTATTAGGATCTCCACTATACAATTTTCTTCATTCTCAAATAAAGGAATACTTGTTATCAATGGATTTGTTTTGCACTATGAGCTTTGGAACACAGAGGATTTATTCATGGAGGTTTGTTTTTTAAACATGATTAATATTTATGAAGTGTTTACACCATGAGCAAGTGTTGTAGAAAAAAACGGGTTCTTGTCATGTGACAGACTCACAGACACTTTGGAGGATGAGGGGGAATGGAATTTATTCCGCTAAAAGGAAAAAACTCAGCAAAGCAAGAGAGGTTCCTGTTAACAGGTCCCCATCTCACAGATTGAATCCCAGGTTACCACACAGGAACAGGAGAGCCCAGGCTCCTCCCCGATGCAAAGGGCACAAACTTCCTGAGGCTTCGCCCCATCCTTTCAGTGCTTAGGCTAGTGGGAGATCCTCTGGGGACTCCGTTTTACTTAGCTGTCTCACTAGTATCCTATAAAATATTTTACATGGATTATTCCATTTAATTCTCAGAATCCTATGATATAGATATTGTTATTATTCCTATTTTACAGATGAAGAAACTAAGAACAGAAAGAATAAATAATCATCCACAGTCATACAAGTAGAAAACACTGGAACCAAATTGTGAACACAGCCAAATTCAGTAGATTGCCTTCCACCTGGATCTAGCTTATTTTTCTAAACTTTTATTTTTTCTTTTGTCTTATTTTTTATCTGTTTAAGCAAGCTTAAAATTTTTTTGGAAAATGTGAAGTATAATGAAATAAAAAAGTGAGATACTAATCTGCCTTACCTGATGAATATTATGTTCTATCACAAAGCTCAAATAAGTCTATAGCTAGGGATGAAAGGGGGAAGTATGAGAAAATACATCTTTCTTAGAGTAAGCTATTTATCAACTATTATTCTTTCATATGTTCATATTTCAAACTTGACTGTGTTGTCAATTAACTTTCATTTCTCTTGGATTACTTTTTCAAACTATACCCATAGGAAATCTAACTTGTTATGTTAGTAAAGATTAAACTATTCCTTATAGTCTTTCATATTTAGTCAGTTATGATGAACGTTTGGTTTTCTATAGAGTATTGAAATTAACAGTAACAAGATATTCTAAGATGTACTAGAGAGTTAATTATCTTTTCAATTTATATCTACAATTAAGGCTTGCATATAACATTTAGGACTTCTTGTTTCTCAGTTTACAAGTCACAAATTTTAATTGTATGTATTACATATGTAATTCAGCCTCAAACAATTTTGGAATATAAAAGCATGCATTAAATACATGACTCATTATGGTTCAAATTGCTCAAATTATGGCTAGAAAACTTTTCTAATTTATCGATAAGACAACTATTATTTAAAAATTTGAGAAGGTCTATAGGTACATAACTCCCACTAAAATGCACACTACTAAAAATTCCAGCTACCGCATATTGAATATTCATCTTTAATAATAAAAAGTACACCCTTTTGTCTGAGTGCGGTGGCTCACGCCTGTAATCCCAGCACTTTGGGAAGCCGAGGTGGGCAGATCACGAGGTCAGGAGTTCAAGACCAGCCTGACCAACATGGTGAAACGCTGTCTCTACTAAAAATACAAAAATTAGCCATGTGTGGTGACATGCACCTGTAATCCCAGCTATTCAGGAGTCTGAGGCAGGAGAATCGCTTGAACCTGGGAGGCGGAGGTTGCAGTGAACTGAGATTGTGCCATCACACTCCATCCTGGGTGACAGAGCGAGACTCTGTCTCAAAAAAAAAGTACACCCTTTCAAAAGTTCTATTAGTTATGTTAATATCTGACTAGATCCACCACAACAGCACAACAAAAAATGAATCAAAGATGTAGTAAATTTATCTTTATCTTAGGGCTTACTGCCAACCTTCTTCCTTTAAGCTGCTACTATATTTTTCATGGATTACCACAAAAGTTTTCTAACTTCCCTATCTAAAATTTCACTCTTTGCCAATTTCTAACCCATTCTTCACTTAGCAATCGTAGCAGTCTTTTAAAATGGTTTATCTGGCGATGCCATTCTGCTTAAAACCCTCCCAGGGCTCTGCATAACTCTCAAGATTATTGCTTAATTTCTCATCAAGACTCAAACAAAGTGCCTTAGGATCTAGAGTCTTCTCCCAGTCTTATCTTGTACTTTTTTATCACCCCCATCCTAAGCTGCCCATTTCTGAGAATGAGTCCTGTTGTATTTTGAATCTAGGTCTTCACACTCTCTAAGTAGAGCAACTTTCCTCTTCATTTTTACCTACCTGACTCTTTACGTTTCAACCTAGGTATTTCCTCCACTCAGTCTAAGCTAGGTGCTCCTTCTTTGTTGTCGCATATCCCCTCTGAGTTTATCTCACCAGAGTGGTTGCTTATTTACCCATCTGCTGTTTTCCATGGGAGACTGAGGTCCACTGTGGAGTCCTGATAAGACAGGTAAGCAACAACAAGGAAGGGGTCCCAGGTAAGGGAAAACAAATGCTCTGAGAAATGACTAATTGCAAGCAACCTACTGGCACAACATCCTGTTCCCAGACACCTCTTTCGGCACATAGCCTCTTTAGCACAGGCCTAGAAAACTTCCCTCCAGCCCCTGCCTCTTTGCAGACAGCCCCCTCTCTGCTGTGCTGCCTGTTGCTTCCCTTCAACATACCTTCCCGTAATAAATCTTCCTTTCTTCACCTACGTAATATCCTTTGCCACCCATGACGACACTGGCCCCAGCCAGTCGCACCCGCAGCACCTACTTTAAAGGGAGTGAGTGTTTTTAGTTCTTATTCTTTGCCTTTACTCTGGAGACAAGCACTTAATAGGCTCTCAATAGGCCCCCAGTATTTTTTCAACAAATAAAGGGATTTTCTGATATTATAAATAGTATTTTAATACCTCCTTAATTTTTTTCTCTAAATATATCAGAATTATTGATATAGCTGCCACTTGTACTATCTCAACTTGAGTTCAAATCTTAATTCTTCTACTTACAAGTTGTTAGGAATAATGTTCAAAATCCTAAGGAAATTGAACACTTGTTCAAAGGGTTCTTAGCAAAGCCATTTTATTTCTGCACAGAGGGGTGCCTCCTTGGCCAGTCACCATGAGAGTACACCCGAACAAAGGGGCACGAGAGCCTTTATTCCTGATGCAAGTCCCACCCCGTACCCTTTCTCTGTTGGCCAGGATCGGGTCGTACAATCTAAACTAATCCCAGTTGGCTAAACATCTGATTTTTCTTTTCTTTTTTTTTTTTTTTTTGATAAGGTGGGCATGTAAAAGAAAGTGGAGAGGAAGGGGAAGGGATGTCTGTAATGAGCTAGAAAGTTAGTTCTCTTTCCAAATGAGGAAAGGAATGTGAGCTGGTACTGACAACGCCTGGTACTGTGGCGTGCCTGGGCATCTAACAAAGGCAAACAGGAAAAAAGGAGAAAAAGGAGAAAAGGGGGAGGGGGAACTATGAACTAAAGAATACAAGATTGATCAGATTATTTGAAGAGAAACCTCATCATATCCCACACAGTTCTGCATCTCTGGGCAAATTAACCAGTCTTACTATTCTCATTTTAAATTCTAGAAAATAATGGTGCTTCCATATGTTAAAATAAAGTTTCGCCTAAAGCTCCCGTGTTACGTATTTTAACTGGATGATGCTATGTCACATAAATCTTTAGTCTAAAATTTTGACCTAAAGATTTCTCCATACATAGTAAACTGTAACCTAAATGGATGTGGAAAGAGCCTGTAGCTTATTCTTGTACCAATCACAGAGTTTCAGTTAATAACAGGTATCCAGCTGTTCTAAGCATATTCGATGATGTCATATGCTGAACTGTAACCATCCTAGATGTTACTTTGCCTAACTCACTCTCCTTTTTCTGCCCTCTCATGTTATCTGGCCATGCAGTAGCCCCACAGTCATTCTGAACCTATTCTGTTTCTGGGGACTGCCTGATTTGATAGTTATTCGTTAATTAATGAAACTCTGTTAAATTTGTCTTAAGTTTTTAACACATAATGGGGTTGCAATGACTAATGCTTGTGATAAGACATAAAAACACTTAGCATACTGCTTGGCAACTACTAAGCATTTCTTCTTCTTATTGTATCAGTTTTATTGTATGACAAATAGCATAGCACAAGCTTTAAGAACTCTGGCTTTGAGAACAGATGCATGTAGGTTCAAATTCTGGGTTGGCCTCCTGCTAGATATGTGACTTTACTCTTAGGAAGTTTTCTCTTCTGTAAAATGGGAATAAAAATAATGCCCACATTGAGGGGTTGCTGTGAGGTTTAAAAAAGGTAATACAAAGAAAAGCTTAGCATATTGCCTCACACACAATGGAGGCTTAATTAATGCTAGATACTGTTATTATTATTAGCAAATTGATATCGCCCCTAAAATTGGAAATTCACTGAAGTCACAGATTTTTGTTTCATTCACCTTTGAATTCCTAGTGTACACCCAAAATAAAATTCTAAGGCATCCCAACTATCTGAATGGACTTCCCCCTCAGCCAGGGCACTTTTGGAATTTAACCTGAGAGGCTGGTTCAGGCCATGATAAGAAGTGGGGTTCAGACAAGCCTCATTATACTACTCCAGTGTTAACATCAATACAGACCTTTAAGTCTGATAAGAAGCATTTACAATCTATTCTGCATGATGCCCTTACCTAGAGGCTTCATCTGCATGATTAAAGTTTGCTCTCCACAACCTCTTATTGCAACCCAGACATTTCCTTTCTGTTGATCCCAGGTCTTTAGATAAACCCAACCGTCAATCAGAAAATTTAAATCTACCTATAACCTGAAAGCACACCACCCCTTCAAGTTGTCCTGCCTTTCTGGACCAAACCAATGTATAAAACCAAGCTGCACTCCAGCCACCTCGGTTCCACGTTCTCAGGATCTCCTGAGGGTTGTGTCATGGGCCATGGTCTCTCATATTTGGCTCAGAATAAATCTCTTCAAATATTTTACAAAGTTTGACTCTTTTTGTCATCACTAGCATCAGTATTTTACATTGGTACCTTGCATACAATAATGTGTCTACTTAAATAATAAAAATAGCCCCAAGAAGAGGAAAGCACTGAAATGTCATTGTCCATGTACAGCTTTATGTGACATAGCATCATCCAGTTAAAGCTAGGGTACCCTAGAGATGGAAGCAAGATATGGAAATATAATTTTGGAATGTAGAGACATTTCCAGTGAAAATAAACCTATCTGGGCCGGGCGCCGTGGCTCACGCCTATAATCCCAGCACTTTGGGAGGCTGAGGCGGGTGGATCACGAGGTCAGGAGATCGAGACCACGGTGAAACCCCGTTCCTACTAAAAATACAAAAAATTAGCCGGGTGCGGTGGCAGGTGCCTGTAGTCCCAGCTACTCGGGAGGCTGAGGCAGAAGAATGGCGTGAACCCGGGAGGCAGAGCTTGCAGTGAGCCGAGATCGCGCCACTGCACTCCAGCCTGGGTGACAGAGTGAGACTCCGTCTCAAAAAAAGAAAAGAAAAGAAAAGAAACCTATCTGATGATATTCTCTTTAGAGAAACGAGTGTCAGGAGTTGAGAAAGAAATGCAGTGAGATTAATTGAGAGAACTTCAAGGGCAAATTTAATCTAATTCAAAATTTTAGCTATGATTAACCTTGGTGTGTATCTTCAGTCCTAATCAAAGGAAATAGAAAAGAACGAATTGTCTAAGTAGGCTAGTTTTGCTGATATTATTGTTTGATGACAGGAATTTCACAGAATAAGGTAGTCTGGCAAATGGGTCCGGTATGTTTTTCAGAGCTGAGGTCTGTCTGATAGACTAGACGCCTCAGGGGAATATATATTAATTAGTAAGCTATTAGTGGCAATTGCTGCTAATTTGGGTCTTGTAATTGAAAGACTACAGAATGGTGTTGACAGCACTTTGGGGTAGGAGGAAATTTGAAACAGCTTTTCTCTAGCTCGTCTTTCTGTGATAGGAGACACGGTGGTTATTTCACTTGCATACATTAACCTTGTGATGCGAATTTCCTTTAAAAATGATAATCATGTATGGGCAAGAAATTAGGGAGAGATCTCTTCATAATTCAGTTTTGAATTTCCCATACATTTGTATATAAGAATACAAAATGTTTTTTTAATGCAGTCAGGTAGAAACTGAAGTTTTTTGTGAGTTGAATCACATAATTAAAAAAAATGCTTTTTTTTTTGGTTAGCTGACAGAGGAAGAAACACAGTAACTCAATAAGGATACATGATTTTAAAAATCATACCTATAGATGTAATTCTTGCCATATAATGAAACAGAAGGTGAGTTCCAGTTCACAAATGATAGCATGAGGAGCTCCATGGACCACTTCTAGGAAAGCACCCAGAACAAGTGAAAATTATTTTAAAAATCAAGAATTTAAAGTCTATGGAAATTGTCTTAAGTGCATAAAACAAATGGAGAAATATTTATTGAAGAAAATCTAAATCTTTGTAACAACACTGTGAGTCTGTGGCATTTGAGTCACAACACCCTTCCTCTCTATCCCATTCCAGTCCAGTGTGATGGAGGCTTTGGCTCTGCTCTGGCAGTTATGGCCAACAAGACAGAGGCCCCCTGTGCTCTTAGGTTCCAGTGAAGGGCTATGGTATCTCTCCATGAAAGGCAGGGCACCAGTGTTTCTCATTACCCACAGCTTTGTGTTACAGAGGCCAAATTACAGCGAGATCATGGCCAAGAGTTCAGGAGCTCCCTTCCTTCACTCCATCCCCACTAATAGAAGGGAAGCTTCACCTTAGCTACTCCTGCAAAGCAGATTGAGAACACTGGAACCCCAAACACCTTTGCCACAGTCCACTTGTAGGTAGAGGTTTTCATGCTGGGAGGTACAATCCTAGAAGAACAAAGGCTACCACCCCTGGACCATGCCCTGCTCATAAAGCAAGGGTGTTGCTCTGAGAGAAGCAGGCTCTCTGCAGCAGTGGTTCAGAGAGGCGGTCCATAGAATGCTATCTTTAGAGAAGATGGAAGCGATCCGAGGGACCCCGAGTTACTGGCAGGTCTGCAGCAACTTCCCTCTTTGACTCTTTGGAAGAAAAATTCACCTGAGGGACATAAAGCAGAAAAAGAGACCAAGGCAAATTTCAGAGCAGGAGTGCAAGTTTATTTTAAATGGCTTTACTTTATATATATATATGTACTTTTTTAATATATTTTAAATTTTTCAAAACTAAGTCTCCTTCTGTTGCCCAGGATGGAGTACAATGGCACCATCTCAGTTCACTGCAAACTCCGCCTCCCGGGTTCAAGCGATTCTCCTGCCTCAGCCACCTGAGTAGCTGGGATTACAGGTGTGCAGCCACTACACATGGCTAATTCTTAAAAATTTTTTTTTGTAGAGATACGATTTCGCCATGTTGGTCAGGATGGTTTTGAACTCCCGATCTCAGGTTATCCACCCACCTTGGCCTCCCAAAGTGCTGGGATTACAGACGTGAGCCACCATGCCTGGCCATATTTTTAAATTTTATTATTTATTTATTTATTTATTTATTTATTTATGAGACGGAGTCTTGCTTTATTGTCCAGGCTGGAGTGCAATGGCACGATCTTTGCTCACTGCAACCTCTGCCTCCCAGGTTCAAGCGATTCTCCTGCCTCAGCCACCCAAGTAACTGGAATTACACACCTCGGCCTCCCAAAGTGCTGGGATTACAGGCATGAGCCACCATGCCTGGCCATATGTTTTATGTTTTTTAACTTTTTTTTTTTTTTTGAGACAGAGTCTTGCTTTATTGCCCAGGTTGGAGTGCAATGGTATGATCTTGGTTCATTGCAACCTCTGCTTCCCGTGTTCAAGTGATTCTCCTGCCTCAGCCTCCCAAGTAGCTGGGATTGCAGGTGCCCACCACCACACCTGGCTAATTTTTTGTATTTTTAGTAGAGATGGAGTTTCACCATGTTGACCAGGCTGGTCTCGAACTCTGACCTCAAGTGATCCACCCACCTCGGTCTCCCAAAGTGTTGGGATTACAAGAGTGAACCACCGCACCCAGACTTTTTAAAATTTTTGTATTTTTATTTCGTTACTTTTTGCCTACTTCCCTTAAAACTTTTTAAATTTTATTTATTTGTTTATTTATTTATTTATTCATTCATTCATTCATTCATTTTCTATAGGTTATTGGAGTACAGGTGGTTTTTGGTTACATGAGTAAGTTCTTTAGTAGTGATTTGTGAGATTTTGGTGCACCCATCACCCAAGCAGTATACACTGCACCCTATTTGTAGTCTTTTTTTTTTTTTTTTTGACAGAGTTTCACTCTTGTTGCCCAGGCTGGTGTGCAATGGCATGATCTCAGCTAATCGCAACCTTCCTGTACCAGGTTCATGTAATACTCCTGCCTCAGCCTCCCAAATAGCTGGGATTGCAGATATGTGCCACCACACCCTGCTTATTTTGTATTTTTAGTAGAGACAGGGTTTCTTCATGTTGGTCAGGCTGGTCTCGACCTCCTGACCTCAGGTTATCCACCCTCCTCAGCCTCTCACAGTGTTAGGATTACAGGCAGGAGCCACTGTGCCTGGCCTGTAGTCTTTTTTTTTTTTTTTTTTTTTTTGAGGCGGAGTCTCACTCTGTCGCCCAGGCTGGAGTGCAGTGGCCAGATCTCAGCTCACTGCAAGCTCCGCCTCCTGGGTTTACGCCATTCTCCTGCCTCAGCCTCCCGAGTAGCTGGGACTACAGTCGCCCGCGACCTCGCCCGGCTAGTTTTTTGTATTTTTAGTAGAGACGGGGTTCCACCGTGTTAGCCAGGATGGTCTTGATCTCCTGACCTCGTGATCCGCCCGTCTCGGCCTCCCAAAGTGCTGGGATTACAGGCTTGAGCCACCGCGCCCGGCCAGGCCTGTAGTCTTTTATCTCTTGCAGCCCCCCATCCTTCCTCCCAAGTCCCCAAAGTTCATTGTATCATTCTTATGCCTTTGCGTTCTCATAGCTTAGCTTCCACGTATCAGTGAGAACATATAATGTTTGGTTTGCCATTTCTGAGTTACTTCACTTAGAATAACAGTCTTCAGTCTCATCCAGGTCTCTGCAAATGCCGTTAATTCGTTAATTCATTCCTTTTATGGCTGAGTAGTATATATGTATATAGATATAGATATATATCTATCACGATTTATTTACCCACTCCTTGATTGATGGACATTTGGGTTGGTTCCACTATTTATATTAGGAAAGAAAGGAAGGTGTGCTTGAAAGAGACCCAAGCAGGCACATGAAGATTAAAAAGAAAACAAAAGGGGTGTTTAACCTTGATCCCAAGACTTTATAGGCTCATTTATTTCCCATGATTCTTCTCTTAGGATGGGCTTCCTGCATGTGCAGTGCTGTCTTTACCCTTGGGAACTGAGCTCATGCAGTGTGTTTAGAAAGTTGTACACATGCCTGTCTGAGACTTTCTTCCTTTTTCTGGTAGAATGCACCCAGAAGGTCATACTTCAGCATTTTATCTCCTAGTGCCCACACCCAGGAAGTTTTTTCTCCCTAATATCTGCATTCAGTTAACGCTTTCATGTTAATAGCTGTGGATCCTCAGGAAATGGCCTCTCTCTGGCACCCTGGGTGGGCTGCCAAATTATTTTTAGAGAGGCAGGGTGATAATTGTCAAACAGTGACCTGACATTCCTAATGGGTTGGGGGAGAGCCCTCTCCTGCCCAGCTCATGCCTATCTACTACCTGTAACAAGAACAGGGAGCTCCAAAGTTCTCCCCCCAAAAGAAATTGACTTGAAACAGAATGTGAGAAAATTCAAACATAAAAGTGTCTTAAAAAATAGTTGTGGTAATTGAGAGGAGGCTGATAGGTCCAAGAGGGCAAAAACCTAAACCTAAGGGTTGCTAGTTTACCAAGGAGAACCAAGGGAAGAGAAATTGGACCTCTCATTTGTGCTGGTGGGAATGCATAATGGCAAAGGTGCTTTGGGAAACAGACTAGCAGTTCCTAAAAAGATTAAACAGTTACCCTATGACTCAGCAAGTCACTGTTGTTATATATGGAAAAAAGGAAAAACATGCCCACACTAACATTTTCATATGTATATTCATAGACATAAAAAAAAATCAGTTCATCAACTGATGAATGGATAAAGTAAATGTGATCTATCCATACAAAGAAATATTATTCAGTAAGAATAAGGAATTAAATATTAACATGAACGAGCCTTGAAAACATGCACTTAGCTTCTGTAAAAGTAGTCACAGAAGACCCTGTATTGTATGACTCCATTTGCATGGAATAGCTACAATAGGGAAATTTATAGACAGAAAGTAGATTATTGCTTGCACAAGGAGGAGAAATAGTGGGGAAAATGAGGGCAGCTGATTTCCGGAGAGATTGGGGCTTCTTTCTGGGAGTGATGAGTATGTTCTAAAATAGACTATAGTGAGAGTTGTGTAACTCTGAATACATTGAAACCCACTGAATTGTATGCTTTAAATGAATGAATTATAAGTAATAGAATTATATCTTGAAAAAAGTGTTATGAAAAAGAAGTGGAAGCATATTCTTATAGATAAAATGAGTTAAATGGCTTTTTTTTTTTCTCACCTGGTCAATAATTAATTGAGAGACCTTGTTTTTTTCTATAAAATCACACTGCTGAGGTCCACTTGTTTTTGTTTTTGTGGTTAGGGTAAGTCTGCAACTTGGTACACAGTGCGTGTGCGTTTCTATTACCATAGGTTTGTTTGCATTTTCTAGATTTTTATGTACATGGAATCATACAGTATGCATTTTTTGGTTTGTTTGGCTTCATTCTATAAACATACTGTTTTGAGATTTGTCTATTTTGGAGTGTGTATTCACTGTTCATTTCAGTTTATTGACTAGTATGCCATTTTTATGGATATACCATTTTTATCCACTCACTTTTTTTTAAAAAAAGGTTTATTTCTTACTGCTGTAATAGCATAAGCATGAACATCCTGCAGTTGAATTTGCAACCCTGTGGTGTGGAATACCCATGTACTTACAATACTGTTGCTCGGCCCCATCCACTCACTTTCTGATGAACACTTAGATTTTTCTGATTTTTAGCTAATATAAATAAAGCAGCTTATGAGCAGTAGTGTACAAGTCTTTATGTAGATATACGTTTAATTTATCTTGTTTCCAGAAGGCATTCTACGTAGATAATGTTACTTATTAACAAAGAATGTTTTACTTTTCTGAAATGGATATATTTTCCTTTTTCTTCACATATTGCACTGGCTAGAACCTCTTGAAAAATACTCAGGAGAAACTAAGAGTGCAGAAATCCTTAAATTTTTCTTGATCTTAGGGAGAATGCATTCAATCTTTTACCAATAAGTGTGTGATAATTATAAACTTTTATTTTTTTAATTTATGTTTTTATTTTTAATTGATACATCATAATATTTATGGGATACACATGATATTTTGAATACATGTATACAATGTTTAATGATCAAATAAGGATATTTAAGATATCTATCATCTCAAACGTTTATTGGTTTTTCTTATGTTGGAAACATTTCAGGTCTTCTATCAATTTTGAAATCTACAATATATTATTTTAAAATATAGGGTACTATTGAACAGGAATACTCATTTCTTCTAACTGTAATTTTGTACCTATTAGCCAACCTCACTTCATTCCTACTCTGATAATCGTTATTCTACTCTCTACCTCCATGAGATCAATTATTTTAGCTCTGATACATGAGTGAAAACATGTGCTATTTGTCTTTCTGTGCCTAGCTTATATTCTTTAACATAATGATGTCTAAGTCCATCCATGTTGCTACAAATGACAAGTTTTCATTAATGTTTATGGCTAAATAGTATTCTATCATGTGTACACACAACATATTTATCTATTCATCCATTGATGGACACTTAGGTTAATTCTATATCTTGACTATTGTGAATAGTGTTGCAATGAACGTGGGGGTGTAGGTATCCCTTTGATATACTGATTTCCTTTCTTTTGAACAAATATGCAGTAGTGGGATTGCTGCATTGTATGGTAATTCATCTAAAAAAACTGATGAACATTTAGATTTTTCTGATTTTTAGCTAATATAAATAAAGCAGCTTATGAGCAGTAGTGTACAAGTCCATTAGTTTTTTGAGATGATGCCATACTGTTTTCCAAATGGCCTTATTTGGATGTGGAAAGTATAATTTCTCCACATCCTCACCAGTATTTGTTATTTTTTGTCCTTTTGACAATAGCCAGGTAATGTGATGCCTCCCCCTTTGTTTTTCTTGTTCAGTACTGTTTTGGCTATTTGGGGTCTTCTGTTGTTCTATACAAAGTTTATAATCGTATTTTCTATTTCTTTGAAGAATGTCTTAGGAATTGCATTGCATGTATAGATTGCTTTGGGTAGTATGGCTACTTTAGCAATATTAATTGTTCCCATCCATCAGTATGGCATGGTCTTTGCATTTGTTTATTTCTCTTCAATTTCTTTCATCCGTGTTTTGTAGTTTTCCTTGTAGAGGTCTTTTACCTCACTGATTAAATGTATTTATAGGACTTTTTATCGTAGCTGCTATAAATTGGATTGCTTTCTTGATTTACTTTTTGCTAGTCTGTTATTGGTGTATCAAAGCACTACTGGTTTTGGGATGTTGAGTTTTTATCTTTCAACTTTACTGAATTTGTTCATCAGTTCTAAGAGTTTTATTCATCAGTTCTAAGAGTTTCTTGGTTGAGACTTTAGGGTTGTCTATATAAAAGATAATTTCCTCTGTGAAGCGAAACAGCTTTAATTTCTCTATTCCAAAGTGAATGCTTTTCATTTGTTTCTCTTGCCTGATTGCTCTGGCTAGGACTGTCAGTACTATATTGAACAAGTATGCTGAAAATGGGCATCTTGTATTGTTCCAGTTCATAGGAGAAAGACTTTCAGCATTTCTCAATTCAGTATGATGTTAGCTGCAGTTTTGTCTATATGGCCTTTATTATTTTGAGGTATATTTTTTCTGTGCCTAATTAGTTGAGAGTTTTTAATCAAGAAGTGATGTTGAGCTTTACTAAATGCTTTTTCTACATCTATTGAAATAATCACGTGGTTTTTGTACCTCATTATGTTGATATGATGTATCACATTATTGATTTACATATGTTGAATCATCCTTGCATTCCTTGGATAAATCTCACTTGATCATGATGTATTATGTTTTTGATGCATTGTTGTCTTCAATCTTCTAGTATTTTGTTGAGAAAATTTTTGTCTATGCTTTTAAATTTTTTTATGGATACAAAGTACATGTATCTGTTTATGGGGTATGTGATATACTTTGATACAGACATGCAATGAATAATAATCACACAATGGGAAATGGGGTGTCCCATCCCCTCAAACATTTATCATTTGTGTTACAAACAATCCAATTATACTCTTTTAATTATTTTAAAATGTAAAATTAATATTGGATGTAGTCACCCAATTGTGCTATCAAATAGTAGTTCTTATTCATATTTTCTAACTATATCTGTATATTTTTGTGCCTAGTGACCATTTTCACTTCCCCCTCACCACACCACTCATCTTCCCAGCCTCTGGTAACCATCCTTTTACTCTCTATCTCCATGAGTTCAATTGTTTTGATTGTTAACACCCACAAATAAGAGAACATGTGAAGTTTGTCTTTCTGTGCCTGACTTATTTCACTTAACATAATGATCACCAGTTCCATCCATGTTGTTGAAATAAAGGAACTTATTCATTTTTATGGCTGCATAGTCCTCCATTATGTATATGTACCACACTTTCTTTATCCAATCATCTGTTGACAACATTTAGGTTGCTTCCAAATCTTGGCTATTGTGAACAGTGCTGCAACAAACATGGGAGTGCAGATATCTCTGATAAACTGATTTTCTTACTTTTGGATACATACACAGCAGTAGAATTTCTAGGTATTATGGTAGCTCAAATTTTAGTTTTCTGAGGAACCTTCAAACTGTTATTCACAGTGGTTGCACCAGTTTTCATTCCCACCAAGAGTATATAAAGGTTCTCTTTTTTTCCACATCTTTGCCCAGCATTTGTTATTACCTGAGAGATTTCATCACGAACTGATGTTGAACTTTATATTAAATGCTTTTTCTGCTTCTGTTGAGATGCTATGGTTTTTGTCCCTCAATATGTTGATATAGGATATCACATTTATTGATTTACGTATGTTGAATCATCCTTGCATTCCATTTTAACTGGTACCTTTGTCAAAAATGAGTTTACTGTAGGTGCATTAGACTATTATTACATTGCTAGAAAGAAATGCCCGAGACTAGGTAATTTATAAAGAAAAATGTTTTAATTGGTTCATGGTTCTGCAGGGTATATGGGAGGCACAATGCTGACATCTGCTGGGCTTCTGAGGAGGCCTCACAGAACTTAGAATCATGGTAGAAGGTGAAGGCAGAGCAGGCTTATCTTACATGGCCAGAGTAGGAGCAAGGCGGCAGGGTGATGATACATACTTTTGAACAACCATATTGCATGAAAACTCACTCACTATCATGAGGACAGTACCAAGTGGAAAATCCATTCCCATGATCCAATCAACCTCCTACCAGGGCCCACCTCCAACATTGAGGATTACAATTCAACATGTGATGTGGGTAGAGACACAGATCCAAATGATATCATTCCACCTTTGGCCCCTCCCAAATCTTATGTCCCTCTCACAGATCCACTAGGCAGTGCCCCATGACACCACATGGAAGATGCCAAGGCTATGACTGGCACCTCTGAATCAGTAGCTCAAGCTGTACCTGTACCCCTTTGAGCCATGGCCAGAGCTGGAGTGGCTAGAATACAGAGAACAGTGTCCCAAGGCTGTGCAGGGCTGCAGGGCCCTGGACCTTGTCCACCAAACCACTTTTCCTTCCTTGGACTCTGGGCCTTTGATGTGAGGAGCTGCCGAGAAGGTCTCTGAAATACCTTCCAGGCCTTTTCCCTGTTGTCTTGGTATTAGCACTTGGCTCCTTCTTTTTACTTATGCAAATTTCTGCAGGTTGCTTGAATTCCTCTCCAGAAAACGGGCTTTTATTTTCTACCACATGGCCAGGCTGCAAATTTTCCAATCTTTTATGCTCTGCTTCCCTTTTAAATAAAAGTTCCAGTTTCAGGTCATTTATGTGCTCATGTGTAAGAATACAGGTTATTAAAAGCAGCCAGGCCATATCTTCAATGCTTTGCTGCTTATACATTTCTTCTGCCAGTTACCCTAAATCATCACTCTCAAGTTCAAACTTTCACAGATCTCTAGAACAGGGGAACAATGCAGCCAAGCTATTTGCTAAATCATAATAAAAGTGACTTTGCTCCTCTTTTCCCAATAAGTTCCTCAACTCCGTCTGAGACTACCTCAGCCTGGTCATCTCTGCCCACATCACTATCAGCATTTGGGTCACAACCATTCAACAAGTCTTTAGGAATTCCCAAATTTTCCCTCATCTTCCTGTCTTCTTATGATCCCTCCAAACTGTTCCAACCTCGGCCCATTACCCATTTCCAAAGCTGTTGCTGCACTTTCAGGTATCTTTATAGCAATATTCTACTTCTCAGTAACAATTTTCTGTATTAGACCATTCTTGCATTGCTATAAAGAAATACCCGAGTCTGGGTGATTTATAAAGAAAAGATGTTTAGTTGGCTCATGGTTCTGCAGAATATACAGGAATCATTGATAGCAATTGTTTGTCTTCTGAAGAGGCCTCAGGAAACTTACAATGATAGTCAAAGGCAAAGGGGGAGCAGGCTCATCTTACATGGCCAGAGCAGGAACAAGAGAGAGGAGGGGGAGGTGCCACACACTTTTATACAACCAGATCTCACAAGAACTTACTCACTATCATGAGAATAGTACCAAGTGGAAAATCTACACCCATGATTTAATCACCTTTCACCAGGCCCCATCTCCAACATTGGGGATTAAAATTTGACATGAGATTTGGGTGGGGACACAGATCCAAACCATGTCAGTAGGTGTGTGGGTTTATTTCTGGGTTCTCTATTATGTCACATTCGTCTATGTGTCTGTTTTTGTGCCAGTTCCATACTGATTTGGTTGCCATAGTGCTGAACTATGATTTGGAGTTAGGTATTGTGATTCTCCCAGTTTTGTTCATTTTGCTCAGAATAGTTTTGGCTACTCTGGGTGATTTGTGGTTTCATATGCATTTTAGGATTGATTTTCTATTTCTGCAAAAATTGTTGTTGGTATTTTGGTAGGGATTGCATAGAATCTATAGATTGCTTTGTGTAGTATGAACATTTTAGCAATACTGATCCTTCTAATCCATGAACATGAAATATCTTTCCATTTTTTTTGTGTGTGTGTCCTCAATTTCTTGCCCAAGTGTTTTATAGATTTCATTGTAGATATCTTTCAGTTCTTTGTTTAATTTTTTGTATTTAATTTTATTTGTGGGTATAGTAAATAGGATTGCTCCTTTGATTTCTTTTTCATATTGTTAACTGTCATCATATAAATATGTTTCTGATTTTTGTATGTTGATATTCTTATCCTAAAACTTCACTGAAAGTGTTTATGAGTTTTAATAATTTTTGTTGGAGTCTTTAGATTTTTTTCAAATATAAGATCATATTGTCAGCAAGAATCAAGATTGATTCTTTTTCAGTTTGGATGCCCATTATTTCTTTCTCTTGTCTGATTGCTCTAGCTAGGACTTCCAGAACTGTGCTGAATAATAGTGGTGAAAGTGGGCAACCTTGTTGTTATCCAGATCTTAGAGGAAGGGCTTTCAGATTTTCCTTGTTCAGTATGATACTACTGTGTGGCTGCTACATATGTATTGTTGCATTTGGTTTTTTGTATTTTGTTAAGGGTTTTTTTTTGTTTGTTTGTTTTTTGTTTTTGTTTTTTTTTTTCCTGAGACAGAATCTTGCTCTGTCACCAAGACTGGAGTGTAGTGGCACAATCTTGGCTCACTGCAACCTCCACCTCCCAGATTCAAGCAATTCTCCTGCCTCAGCCTCCAGAGTAACTGGGATATTACAGGCATGCACCACCATGCCCAGCTTATTTTTGTATTTTTAATAGAGACGGAGTTTCATTATGTTGGCCAGGCTTGTCTCAAACTCCAGACCTTGTGATCCGCCCACCTTGACCTCCCAAAGTGCTGGGATTACAGGCATGAGCGACCACGCCCAGCCCTGTTGAGGAATTTTGCATCAATATTCATTAGAAACATTGGCCTGTAATTTTCCTTTTTTGATGTGTCATTGTCTGGTTTTGGTATCACGATAATATTGGACTTGGAGAATGAGTTTGGAAATATTCCCTCCTCTATTTTTGGAATAGTTTGGAGTAGGCTTGATATTAGTTTTTCTTTCAATGTTTTCTTTAATGAAATCGTTTTTATTTTGATCTTGTTACTTGTTACTAATGTGTTCAAGTTTTGGATTTCTTCCTGGTTCAATCTTGGTAGATTGTATGTGTCTGGGAATTTATCAGTTTCCTCTACGTTTTCCAATTTGTTGTCATACATTTGCTTGTAGTAGTAATAGTCTGTTTAATTTCTATAGCATCAGTTTTAATGTCTTCTTTTTCATCTCTGCTTTAAATATTTAGGTCTTCTCTCTTTTTTCTTAGTCTGTCTAAAGGTTTTTCAATTTTATTTATCTTTTTAAAAAAAACTTTTAATTGTTTTTCATTTCAAATTTATGTATTTCTTCTCTGATCCTTATTATTTTGCTTCAACTAATTTTGCATTTGATTTGCTTTTGCTTTCCTAGTTCTTCAATATGCATCATTACTTTATTTGTTTGGAGATTTTCCTCTTTTTTGATGTGTGAAGTTATAGCTATAAATTTCCGACTTATTGATTTCACTGTATGCTATTGGTTTTGGTATGTTGTGTTTCAATTACCATGTATTTCAAGAAATATTTCAATTGTCTTCTTAATTTCTTCATTGACCCAATGGTGATTCAGGAGTATATTGTTTAATTTCTATGTGTTCATATATTTTCCAAAATTTCTCATTATTGACTTCTAGTTTTATTGCTTTCTGTTTAGAGACTATGTTTGATATTGTTTCAATTTTCTCTGAATGTTTTAAGACTTGTTTTTGTGGCCTAACATATGGTCTATTCTTCAGAATGATCCATGTGCTAAAGAATAGAATATATATTCTGCATATTCTTTGAATAAAGAATTATTCTTGAATAAAATGATCTGTAAATATCCATTGGGGCCATTTGTTTTATAGTACAGATAATGTCTAATGTTTCTTTGCTGATTTTCTGTCTGGAAGATCTGTCCATACGTGCTTCAGTGTTGCACACATATATATTTACAATTGTTATGTACTTTGGCTGAATTCACCCCTTAATCATTATATAATGACTTTCTTTTTCTCTTCTTAGTTTTTGTCTAGAAATCTAATTTGTATGATATAAGTATAGCTACTCCTGCTCTTTTTGTTTCAATTGTCATGAAACATATTTTTCCATCTCTTTATTTTCAATCTATGTGAATCTTTAGAGAAGAATTTGTTTCTGGTAGGCAACAGATCATTAAGTTTTGCTTTTTAAAGAATCTATTCAGTCACTCTATGTATCTTGATTGGATAGATTAGACCATTTACATTAAATGTTGTTGTTGACAAGTGAAGACTTACTTCTGCTATTTTGTTATTTGTTTTCTGGTTATTTTGTGGTCTTCCTTGTTTCCTTTCTTCGTTTTAGGCATAGTGATTTTTTTCTGGTGGTAGGTTTAATTTCTTGCTTTTTATTTTGGTATGTGTTATATGTTTCTCAATTTGAGGTTACCATAAAACTTGCAGGTACTATCTTATAACCCATTATCTTAAAGTCATGACAACTTAATGCTGATTTCATAAACAAACATGTAAAAAGAAAACTAATAAAACTGTACATATTAACTTTATTTCTATACTTTTTAACTTTTTGTTATTTCTCTTTATGTCTCATTGTACTATCTATGAACTGGAAAGTTGTCATAGTTGATATTTCTACTTGGTTCATCTTTTAGTCTTCCTGCTTAAGAGTATTTTACACACTCTGATTAGTGTTATAATATTATGTGTATGCTATTACCAGTGAATTTTGTACCTTCATGTGATTTCTTAATGCCTATTAATGCTCTTTTCTTTCAGAATGAAGAATTCCCTCTAACATTTTTTTTTTTAAGACAGATCTGGTCTGGTAATCAAATCTCTCAGCTTTTGTTATCTGGGAAGGCCTTTATTTCTCCTTCATGTTTAAAAAATTTTTCATCAAACTATTCTAGGCTAAAAGTTTTTTGCTTTGAGGACTTTAAATATGTCATGCCACTCCTTGTCTATAAAGTTTCCACTGAAAAGTTTGCTACCAGATGTATTGGAGCTCCATTGTGTGTTATTTGTTCCTTTTATCTTGCTGCTGTTAAGACTTTTTAAAAAATCCTTGACCTTTGGGAGTTGGTTTATTAAATGTCTTGAGGTAGTCTTCTTTGGGTTAAATCTGCTTAGTGTTCTATAACCTTTTTGTACTTGGATATTGATATATTTCTTTAGTTTTGGGAAGTTTTCTATTATTATCACTTTGAATAGACTTTCTATACGTTTTTCTTTCTCTACCTCCCCTTTAAAAGTAATAACTCTTAGATTTGTCCTTTTGAAGGTATTTTCCAGATCCTGTAGGTGTGTTTTATTGTTTTCTATTCTTTTTTTTTAATTTCCTCTGACTATATTTTCCAGTAGTCTGTCCTCAGGTTCACTTATTCTCTCTTTTGCTTGATCAATTCTGCTATTAAGAGTCTCTGATGCATTCTCTAGCATGTCAATTGCATTTTTCAACTCTGCAATTTCTGCTTGATTTTATTTAATAATTTCAATCTCTTTGCTAAATTTATCTGATAGAATTCTGAATTCCTTCTCTGTGTTATTTTATGTGTCTTTTTTTGAAAAGTGTCTGTTCATGTCCTTTGCCCACTTTTTAATGGGGTTGTTTATTTTTCCTTTGCAAATTTGTTTAAGTTCCCTATATAGGCTGGATATTAGACCTTTGTGAGATAGATAAATTGCAAAAACTTTCTCCCATTTTGTGAGTTGTTTGTTTACTCTGTTGATAGTTTCTTTGGCTATGCAGAAGGTCTTTTTAGATCCCATTTGTCAATTTTTGCTTTTGTCACAATTGATTTTGACATCTTTGTCATGAAATCTTTGCCCTTGCCTATGTCCTGAATAGAATTGCATAGGTTTTCCTCTAGGGTTGTTATAGTTTTGGGGTATACATTTAAGTCTTTCATCCATCTTGAGTTAATTTTTGCATATGTTATAAGGAAGTTGTTATAGTTTGGTCCTGTGTCCCCACCCAAATCTAATCTCAAATTGTAATTCGTATGTATCAGGAAAGGGCTTGGTGGGAGGTGAATGAATCATGGGGGAAGATTTTTCCTTTGCTGTTTTCATAATAGTGAGTAAGTTCTCATGAGATCTGGTTGTTAGAAAGTATGTGGGACATCCCCCTTTGCTCTCTCTCTCTCTCCTGTCACTACATCAAGAAGGTCCTCATTTCCCCTTGTCTTTATGCCATCATTATAATTTTCCTGAGGCCTCACAGTCATGCTTCCTGTAAAGCCCTTGGAACTGTGAGTCAATTAAATCTCTTTTCTTTATAAATTACCCAGTTTCAGGTGGGTTCTTTCTTTCTTTCTGTCTGTCTGTCTGTCTGTCTTTCTTTTTTGATACAGAATCTCACTCTGTCGCCCAGGCTGGAGTTCAGTGATGCGATCTCAGCTCACTGCAACCTCTACCTCCTGAGTTCAAGAGATTCTCCTTCTTCAGCCTCCAGAGTAGTGGGGATTACAGACGTGGACCATCACACCTGGCTAATTTTTGTAGTTTTAATAGAGATGTGTATTCACCATGTTGGCCAGGCCAGTTTCAAACTCCTGACCTCAAGTGATTCACCCACCTTGGCCTCCCAAAGTTCTGTGATTACAGGCATGAGTCACTGTGCCTGGCCCAGGTAGTTCTTTATAACAGAAAATGAACTAATACAGAAATTTGGTACCAGAAAAGTGGGGCACTGCAATAAAGATAACTGAAAATGTGGAAGTGACTTTGGAACTCAGTAATGGGCAGAGGTTGGAACAGTTTGGAGGGCTTGGAAGAAGACAGGAAAATGTGGAAACTTTTTAGAGACTTGTTGAATTGTTTTGACCAAAATGCTGACAATGATATGGGCAGTGTAGTCCAGGCTGAGGTGACCTCCAATGGAGATGAGGAGCTTATTTGGAACTGGCATAACGGTTATATTAGCTTTGTTTTATCAAAGAGACAGGCATCATTTTACCTTTACCCTAGAGATCTGTGGAACTTTGAACTTGAAAGAGATAATTTAGGGTATCTGGCAGAAGAAATTTCTAAGCAGCAAAGCACTCAAGATGTGACCTAGCTGTTTCTAAAAGTGTACAATTATATGCATAAAGAAATAGATGGTCTAAAATTGGAAATTATATTTAAAAAGGAAGTAGAACATAAAAGTTTGGAAAATATGCATCCTGACCTTGTGGTAGGAAAGAAAACCCATTTTCTGGGGAGAAATTCAGGCTGGCTGCAGAAATTGGTGTAAGTAAAGTGGAGCCTAATGTTAATAGCCAAGACAATGGGGAAAATGTCTCCAGGTCATGTCTGAGACATGGCAGCCCCTCTCATCACAGGACCACAGGGCTATCAGGAAAAAATGGTTTTGTGTGCCAGGCCCAGGGCCTGCTGCTCTGTGCAGCCTTGGGACATGGTACCCTGCACCCCAGCCACTCCAGCTCTAGCCATAGCTAAAAGTGGCCAAGGTATACAGCTCAAGTTGTTGCTTCAGAGGGTGCAAGCCCCAAGCCTTGGTGGCTTCCATGTGATTTTGGGCCTGCAAGTGCACCAAGGGCAAGAGATGAGGCTTGGAAACCTAAGTTTCAGAGGATGTATGGAAACTCCTAGATGTCCAAGCAGAAGTCTGCTGCAGGGGCAGATCCCTCATGGAGAACCTCTACTAGGGCAGTACAGAGAGGATAGGTGGGATTTGAGCCCCCACACAGAGTCCTCACTGGGTCACTTCCTGGTGGAGCTCTGAGAAGAGGAACCACCATCCTCCAGGCCCCAGAATGGTAGATCTACTAACAGCTTACAGCCTGTACCTGGAATAGCTGCAGACACTTAATGTCCACCTGTTAATGCAGCTGTTGGGGGATGTATCCTGCAGAGTCACAGGGGTATAGCTACCCAAAGCCTTGGGGGCTCACTTCTTGCATCAATGTGCCCTGGCTGTGAGACATGGAGTCAAAGGAGATTAAATGAGATTATTTTGGTGCTTTAAGATTTAATGACTGCCCTACTTGGCTTCAAACTTGCATGGGAACTGTGACCCCTTTATTTTGGCCAATTTATCTTATTTGGAATAAGACCATTTACCCAATGCCTATACCCCCATTGTATATTGGAAACAACTAAATTGCTTTTGATTATACAGGCTCATAGGCAGAAGAGTCTGGGCTTGTCTCAGAGGAAACTTTGAGGGACTGTTGTTAAGGCATGATTATGTTTTGAAATTTGAGAAGCACATGAGATTTGAGAGGGGCCTGGGACTGAATTATATGGTTTGGTTCTGTGCCCCCATCCAAATCTCATATCAAATTGTAATCCACTTGTGTTGGGGTAGGGACCTGGTGGAAGGTGATTGAGTCATGGGGGTGGATTTCCTCCTTGCTGTTCTCATGATAGTGAGTATGTTCTCATGAGATCTGGATGTTCAAAATTGTGTGGCACTTTCCCCTTTCATCTCTCTCTCTCCTGCCACAATGTGAAGAAGGTCCTTGCTTCCCCTTTGCCTTCTGTGTGATTGTAAGTTTCCTGAAGCTTCTCAGTCATGCTTCCTGTTAAGCCTGTGGAATTATAAGTCAATTAAACCTTTTTTCTTTATAAATTACCCTCTCTCAGGTAGTTCTTTATGGAAGTGTGAAAACAGTCTAATACAGAATGGGTCTAGTTTCAGTTTTCTGCATATGGCTTGACAGTTCTCTCAGCACCGTTTATTAAATAAGGATTTTTTTCCCTGTTGCTTGCTTTCATCAGGTTTGTCAAAGATCAGATGGTTGTAAGTGTGCAGTCCTATTGCTGGGTTCTCTATTCTGTTCCATTGAACTATGTGTCCTTGTACCAGTATCATGCTGTTTTGGTTACTGTAGCCCTATAGTATAGTTTAAAGTCGGGTAGCATGATGCCTTTTGTCTTTCTATGTAGCATTGCTACATAGTTTTTATTCTTTCTATGTAACATTGCCTTTTGTCTATTCAGGATCTTTTTTGGTTCCATATGAATTTTAAAATAGTTCTTTCTAAGTCTGTGAAGAATGTCAGTGGTAGTTTAATGGAAATAGCATTGAATATATAAATTGCTTTGGGCTGTATGGTCATTTTTAATGTACTGATTATTCTCTATCCATGGCATGGAATGTTTTTTCATTTTTTTGTGTTTGTCATCTCTGATATTTTCAAGTAGTGGTTTGTAGTTCTTGAAGAGGCCCTTCACTTTTCTTGTTAGTTGTATTCCTAGGTATTCTTTTTGTGGCAACTGTGAATGGAAGTTTATTCCTGATTTGGCTGTCAGTTTGCCTATTCTTGGTGTATAGGAATACTAGCATTTTTCACATTAATTTTGTATGCTGAGACTCTGATGAAGTTGCTTATTAGCTTAAGAAACTTTTGGGCTGAGAAGATAGATTTTCTAGATATCAGATCATGTTATCTGCAAACAGGGATAGTTTGATTTTCCCTCTTCCTATTCGAATGGCCTTTATTATTTTCTCTTGCCTGATTGCTGTGGCCAGAACTTTCAATACTATGTTGAATAGGTGTGGTGAGAGAGAGAAATCTTGTCTTGTGCTGGTTTTCAAGGAAAATGCTTACAGTTTTTGCTCATTCAGTATGATATTGGCTGTGGGTTTGTCATATATGGCTCATTTTGTTTTGAAGCTTATTTCTTGAGTACCTAGTTTATTGAGAGTTTTTAATGTAAAGGTATTTTGAATTTTATCAAAGGCCTTTTCTGAATCTATTTAGATAATCATGTAGTTTTTGTCTTTATTTCTGTTTATGTGATGAATAATATTTATTGATTTGCATATCTTAAACTAGCCTTGCATCCCCGAGATGAAGCCTACTTGATTATGGTGGATAAGCTTTTTAATGTGCTGGTGGATTTGGTTTGCTAGTATTTTGTTGAGGATTTTTGCATCCTTTGTTTAACATCCTTTGTTTAACAAGGATATTGGCCTGTAGTTTCCTTTTTTTTGGTTGTATCTCTGCCAGGTTTTGTTGTCAGGATGATGCTGGCCTTATAGGATGAGTTAGGGATGAGTCCCACCTTTTCAATTTCTTGAAATAGTTTCAGTATGAATGGTACCAGCTTTTCTTCATACCTATGGTAGAATGTAGCTGTGAATCAGTCTGGTCCTGGGCTCTTATTTTTTGGTTGGTAGGCTATTTATTAGTGGTTCAATTTCAGAACTCATTATTGGTCTATTCAGGGATTCAATTTCTTTCTGGTTCAGTCTTGGGAGGCCGTATATATTCAATAATTTATCCATTTCTTCTAGATTTTCTAGTTTATAGTGTATAGAGGTTTTTATATTGTTCTCTGATGATTGCTTGTATTTCTGTGGTGTCAATGGCAATATCTCCCTTATCATTTCTGATTTTCTTTATTTGAATCTTCTTTCTTTCTTTCTTTTTATTAGCCTAGCTAGCAGTCAATCAAAAAATAAGCTCCTGGATTCATTGATTTCTTTGAAGGTTTTTCATTTCTCTATCTCCTTGAGTTCTACTCTGATCTTGGTTATTTCTTATGATCTGCTAGCTTGGGGTTTGTTTGCTCTTGGTTCTCTAGTTCTTTTTGTTATGATGTTAGGTTGTTAACTTAAGATCTTTCTAGCTTTTGGATATGGGCATTTAGTGCTATATGTATTTCTCTTAACACTACTTTAGCAGTATCCCAGAGATGCTGGCACATTGTCTCTTTAGTTCTTATTAATTTCAAATAACTCGATTTCTATCTTATTATTTAACCAAAAGTCATTCAGTAGCAAGTCTTTCAATTTCTATGTAGCTGTATGGTTTTGAATGAATGTCTTAATCTAGAGTTCTAATTTGACTGCACTGTGGTCTCAGAGACTGTTATAATTTCAGTTCTTTTGCATTTGGGAGGAGTGTTTTACTTCCAATTATGTGATCAATTTTAGAGTAAGTGTCATGTGGCAATGAATAGAATATATATTCTGTTGTTCTTGAGCGGAGACTTCTGTAGATAACTATCAGGTCTACTTGATCCAGAGCTGAATTCAAGTCCTACTTATCTTTGTTAATTTTCTGTCTCACTGATCTGTCTAATAACATCAGTGGGATGTTAAAGTCTCCCACTTATTATTGTGTGGGAGTCTAAGTCTCTTTGAATGTTTCTAATAACTTGCTTTATGAATCTGGGTGCTCCTGTATTAGGCGCATGTATATTTAGGATAGTTAGCTCTTCTTGTTGAATTGAACCCTTTACCATTGTGTAATACATTTCTTTGTCTTTTTTGATTTTTGTTGGATTAAAGTCTGTTATTTCAGAAACTAGGATCGCAACCCCTGTATTTTTCTGTTTTTCATTTGTTTGGTAATTTTCCCTCCGTATCTTTATTTTGAACCTATGTGTGACTTTGTATGTGAGACGGGTCTTTTGAAGAAAGCATACTGATGGGTCTTGATTCTTTATCTAGCTTGTCATCCTGTGTCTTTTAATTGGGGCATTTAGTCCATTTACATTTAAGGTTAGTATTGTTATGCGTGGATTTCATCTTGTCATTATGATGCTAGCTGGTTATTTTGCAAGCTTGTTTATGTTTTGTTTTTCCTTTGCTTTTTACATTTTGTATATAGTTAGCCTTTGATTCCTTTTGTCTACTGATTTTGCTTTTTTTTTTTTTTTCTTTTCTAGTTCCTTGAGGTACATTGTCAGGGTTGTTTATTTGAAATCTTTCTACTTCTTTGCTATAGGTGTTAATTCCTATAAAATTCCCTGTAGGCACTGCTTTTGCTGTATCTCATAGGATTTAGTATGTTGTATTTTTATTTTTATTCATTGTGAAAATTTTTTTATTCCCTTCTTAATTTATTCATTAATCAAATGGTTATTTAGGAGTATGGTGTTAAATTTCCATGTATTTGTAGAGTTTTCAAATTTTCTCTTGTTATTAACTTCTAGTTTTATTCTATTATGGTCCTAGAAAATACTTAATATAATTTAGTTTTAAAAAAATTTATTGAGACTTGTTTTGTGGCCTCACATATGGTCTACCCTGTTGAATGTTCCATGTGCTGATGAGAAGAATGTGTATTCTTCAACTGATGGATGAAATGTTCTGTAAATATCTGTTATGTCTACTTGGTCTAAAGTGCAGTTTAAATCCAATGTTTCTTTATTGATTTTTTTTTTCTAGATGATCTGTCCTACGCTGAGAGTGGGGTGTTGGAGTCCTCAACTATTATTGTATTAGAGGCAATTTATCTCTTTAGATCTTATAATATTTACTTTATATATCTGGGTGATCTCTTGTTAGGTACATTTATATTTAGAATTGTTATATCTTCTTGCTAAATTGATTCCTTTAACATTATATAGTATCCCTTTTGTGTTCCTTTTCACAGTTTTTGACATGAAGTAGTTTTTTTTTATTATTATACTTTATGTTCCAGGGTACATGTGCACAACGTGCAGGTTTGTTACATATGTATACATGTGCCATGTTGGTGTGCTGCACCCATTAACTCATCATTTACATTAGGTATATCTCCTAATGCAATCCTTCCCCCCTCCCCCCACCACTCAACAGGCCCCAGAGTGTGATGTTCCCCTTCCTGTGTTCTCATTGTTCAATTCCCACCTATGAGTGAGAACATGTGGTATTTGGTTATCTGTTTTTGTGATAGTTTCCTGAGAATGATGGTTTCCAGCTGCATCCATGTCCCTACAAAGGACATAAACTCATCCTTTTATGGCTGCATATTATTCCATGGAGTATATGTGCCACGTTTTCTTAATCCAGTCTATCATTGATGGACATTTGGGTTGGTTCCAAGACTTTGCTACTGTGAATAGTGCTGCAATAAACATACTTGTGCGTGTGTCTTTATAGGAGCATGACTTATAATCCTTTGGGTATATACCCAGTAATGTGATGGCTGGGTCAAATGGTATTTCTAGTTCTAGATCCTTGAGGAATCGCCACACTGTCTTCCACAATGGTTGAACTAGTTTACAGTCCCACCAACAGTGTAAAAGTATTCCTATTTCTCCACATCCTCTCCAGCACCTATTGTTTCCTGACTTTTTAATGATCGCCATTCTAACTGATGTGAGATGGTATCTCATTGTGGTTTTGATTTGCATTTCTCTGATGGCTAGTGATGAGCATTTTGTCATGTGTCTGTTGGCTGCCTAAATGTCTTCTTTTGAGAAGTGTCTGTTCATATACTTTGCCCACTTTTTGATGGGGTTTTTTTCTTATAAATTTGTTTGAGTTCTTTGTAGATTCTGGATATTAGCCCTTTGTCAGATGAGTAGATCGCAAAAATTTTCTCCCATTCTGCAGGTTGCCTGTTCACTCTAATGGTAGTTTCTTTTGCTGTGCAGAAGCTCTTTAGTTTAATTAGATCCCCTTTGTCAATTTTGGCTTTTGTTGCCATTGCTTTTGGTGTTTTAGACATGAAGTCACTGCCCATGCCTATGTCCTGAATGGTATTGCCTAGGTTTTCTTCTAGGGTTTTTATGGTTTTAGGTCTAAAATTTAAGTCTCTAATCCATCTTGAATTAATTTTCGTATAAGGTGTAAGGAAGGGATCCAGTTTCAGCTTTTTACTTATGGCTAGCCAATTTTCCCAGCACTATTTATTAAATAGGGATTTCTTTCTCCATGTCTTGTTTTTGTCACATTTGTCAAAGATCAGATGGTTGTAGATGTGTGGTATTATTTCTGAGGACTCTGTTCTGTTCCATTGGTCTATATCTCTGTTTTGGTACCAGTATCATGCTGTTTCAGTTACTGTAGCCTTGTAGTATAGTTTGAAGTCAGGTAGCGTGATGCCTCCAGCTTTGTTCTTTTGGCTTAGGATTTTCCTGGCAATGAGGACTCTTTTTTAGTTCCATACGAACTTTAAAGTAGTTTTTTTCCAATTCTGTGAAGAAAGTCATTGATAGCTTAATGGGGATGGCATTGAATCTATAAATTACCATGCACAGTATGGCCATTTTCATGATATTGATTCTTCCTATCCATGAGCATGCAGTGTTCTTCCATTTATTTGTGTCCTCTTTTATTTCATTGAGCAGTAGTTTGTAGTTCTCCTTGAAGAGGTCCTTCACATCCCATGTAAGTTGGATTCCTAGGTATTCTCTTTGAAGCCATTGTGAATGGGAGTTCACTCATGATTTGTCTTTCTGTTTGTCTGTTGTTGGTGTGTAAGAATGCTTGTGATTTTTGCACATTAATTTTGTATCCTGAGACTTTGCTGAAGTTGCTTATCAGCTTAAGGAGATTTTGGGCTGAGACACTGGGGTTTTCTAAATATACAATCATATCATCTGCAAACAGGAACAATTTGACTTCCTGTTTTCCTAATTGAATACCCTTTATTTCTTTCTCCTATCTGATTGCCCTGGCCAGAACTTCCAACACTATGTTGAATAGGAGTGGTGAGAGAGGGCATCCCTGTCTTGTGCCAGTTTTCAAAGGGAATGCTTCCAGTTTTTGCCCATTCAGTATGATATTGGCTGTGGGTTTGTCATAAATAGCTCTTATTATTTTGAGATACATACCATCAATACCAAATTTATTGAGAGTTTTTAGCCTGAAGGGCTGTTGAATTTTGTCAAAGGTCTTTTCTGCATCTATTGAGATAATCATGTGGTTTTTGTCTTTGGTTTTGTTTATATGCTGGGTTATGTTTATTGATTTGCTTATATTGAACCAGCCTTGCATCCCAGGGATGAAGCCCACATGATTATGGTGGATGAGCTTTTTGATGTGCTGCTGGATTCAGTTTGCCAGTATTTTATTGAGGATTTTTGCATCGTTGTTCATCAGGGATATTGGTCTAAAATTCTCCTTTTTTGTTGTGTCTCTGCCAGGCTTTGGTATCAGGATGACGTTGGCCTCATAAAATGAGTTAGGGAGGATTCCTTCTTTTTCTATTGATTGGAATAGCTTCAGGAGGAATGGGATCAGCTCCTTCTTTTTTTTTTTTTTTTTTTTTTTTGAGACGGAGTCTCGCGCTGCTCCTTCTTGTACCTCTGGTAGAATTCAGCTGTGAATCCGTCTGGTCCTGGACCTTTTTGTTGATAGGCTATTAATTATTGTCTCAATTTCAGAACCTCTTATTGATCTATTCAGGGATTCAACTTCTTCCTGGCTTAGTCTTGGGAGAGTGTAAGTGTCCAGGAATTTATCCATTTCTTCTAGGTTTTCTAGTTTATTTGCATAGAGGTGTTTATAGTATTCTCTGATGGTAGTTTGTATTTCTGTGGGGTCGGTGGTGATATCCCCTTTATCATTTTTAATTGCATCTATTTGATTCTTCTCTCTTTTCTTCTTTATTAATCTTGCTAGCGGTCTGTCAATTTTGTTGATCATTTCAAAAAACCAGCTCCTGGATTCATTGATTTTTTGAAGGGCTTTTTGTGTCCCTATCTCCTTCAGTTCTGCTCTGATCTTAGTTATTTCTTGACTTCTGCTGGCTTTTGAATGTGTTTGCTCTTGCTTCTCTAGTTCTTTTAATTGTGATGCTAGGGTGTCAATTTTAGATCTTTCCTGCTTTCTCTTGTGGGCATTTAGTGCTATAAATTTCCCTCTACACACTGCTTTAAATGTGTCCCAGATATTCTGGTATGTTGTATCTTTGTTCTTATTGGTTTCAAAGAGCAGCTTTATTTCTGCCTTCATTTCGTTATGTACCCAGTAGTCATTCAGGAGCAGCTTGTTCAGTTTCCATGTAGTTGAGTGGTTTTCATTGAGTTTCTCAGTCCTGAATTCTAGTTTCATTGCACTGTGGTCTGAGAGACAGTTTGTTGTAATTTCCGTTCTTGTACATTTGCTGAGGAGTGCTTTACTTCCAATTATGTGATCAATTTTGGAATAAGTGTGATGTGGTGCTGAGAAGAATGTATATTCTGTTGCTTTGGGGTGGAGAGTTCTGTAGATGTATATTAGGTCCACTTGGTGCAGAGATGAGTTCAATTCCTGGATATCCTTGTTAACTTTCTGTCTCATTGATCTGTCTAATGTTGACAGTGGGGTGTTAAAGTCTCCCATTATTATTGTGTGGGAGTCTAAGTCTCTTTGTAAGTCTCTAAGGACTTGCTTTATGAATCTGGGTGCTCCTGTATTGGGTGCATATATATTTAGGATACTTAGGCCTTCCTGTTGAATTGATCCCTTTACCATTATGTAATGGCCTTCTTTGTCTCTTTTGATCTTTGTTGGTTTAAAGTCTGTGTTATCAGACACTAGGATTGCAACCCCTGTCTTTTTTTGTTTTCCATTTGCTTGTTAGATCTTCCTCCATCCCTTTATTTTGAGCCTATGTGTGTCTCTGCATGTGAGATGGGTCTCCTGAATACAGCAAACTGATGGGTCTTGACTCTTTATCCAATTTGCCAGTCTGTGTCTTTTAATTGGAGCATTTAGCCCATTTATATTTAAGGTTAATATTGTTATGTGTTAACTTGATCCTGTCATTATGATGTTAACTGGTTATTTTGTTCATTAGTTCATGCAGTTTCTTCCTAGCATCGATGGTCTTTATATTATGGCATGTTTTTGCAATGGCCGGTACTGGTTGTTCCTTTCCTTGTTTAGTGCTTCCTTCAGGAGCTGTTGTAGGGATGTCTGGTGGTGACAAAATCTCTCAGCATTTGCTTGTCTGTAAAGGATTTTATTTCTCCTTCACTTATGAAACTTATTTTGGCTGGATATGAAATTCTGGGTTGTAAATTCTTTTCTTTAAGAATGTTGAATGTTGGCCCCCACTCTCTTCTGGCTTGTAGAGTTTCTTCCGAGAGATTCGCTGTTAGTCTGATGGGCTTCCCTTTGTGTGTAACCTGACCTTTCTCTCTGGCTGCCCTTAACATTTTTTCCTTCATTTCAACTTTGGTGAATCTGACAATTATATGTCTTGGAATTGCTCTTCTCGAGGACTTTCTTTTTGGTGTTCTCTGTATTTCCTGAATTTGAATGTTGGCCTGTCTTTTGAGGTTGGGGAAGTTCTCCTGGATAATATCCTGAAAAGTATTTTCCAACTTGGTTCCTTTCTCCCGGTCACTTTCAGGTACACCAATCAGACATAGATTTGGTCTTTTCACACAGTCCCATATTTCTTGGAGGCTTTGTTCATTTCTTTTCACTCTTTTTTCTCTGAACTTCTCCTCTTGCTTCATTTCATTCATTTGATCTTCAATCACTGATACCCTTTCTTCGCGTTGATCGAATAGGTTACTGAAGCATGTGCATTTGTCACGTAATTCTCATGCCACGGTTTTCAGCTCTATCAGGTCATTTAAGGACTTCTCTACCTTGGTTATTCTAGTTAGCCATTTGTCAAATCTTTTTTCAAGGTTTTTAGCTTCTTTGCGATGGGTTTGAACTTCCTCCTTTAGCTTGGAGAAGTTTGATCATCTGAAGCCTTCTCTCAACTCGTCAAAATCATTCTCTGTCCGGCTTTGTTCCATTGCTGATGAGGAACTGTATTCCTTTGGAGGGGGAGAGGCGCTCTGATTTTTTATAATTTTCAGGTTTTCTGCTTTGTTTTTTCCCCATCTTTGTAGTTTTATCTACCTTTGGTCTTTAATGATAGTGACATACAGATGGGGTTTTGGTGGGGATGTCTTTTCTGTTTGTTAGTTTTCCTTCTAACAGTCAGGACTCTCAGCTGCAGGTCTGTTGGAGTTTGCAGGAGGTCTAATCCAGACCCTGTTTGCCTGGGTATCAGCAGCGGAGGTTGCAGAAGAGTGAATATTGCTGAACAATATATATATATTTTTGAGACAGGATCTCATTCTGTTGCCCAGGCTGGAGTGCAGTGGTGTGATCTCAATTCACTGCAACCTCTGCCTCCCAGTTCAGGCAATTCTCCTGTCTCAGCCTCCCGAGTAGCTGGGATTACAGGTGTGCACCACCACCCCTGGCTAATATTTGTATTTTTAGTAGAGATGGGATTTCACCATGTTGTTCAGTCTGATCTCAAACTCCTAACCTCATGATCTGCCTGCCTTGGCCTCCCAAAGTGTTGGAATTATAAGAATGAGCCACTTCGCCCAGACAGTCTGCTTTATCTGATATAAATATAACTACTCCTGCTCATCTTTGGTTGCTATTTTCGTGAAATCTTTTTACCCCTTTTCCCTTTCAGATATGTGTCTTTAGAGGTAAGTGAGTTTCTTATAGGCTTCGTATAATTTGAATCATTTTTTTAAAATTTCACGCAGCTAGTCTCTGTCTTTTAAGTGGGAAATTTAGTACACTTATATTCAAGGTTATTGATAAATGAGGATTTACTCCCATTGTTTTGTTATTTGTTTTCTGATTGTTTTATATATCCTGTATTCTTTTCTTGCCCTTTTATTGTTTATCGTTATGGTTTGGTGAATTTATATAATGGTAACATTTGATTTGTTCCTCTTTGTCACTTGAGTGTCTGCTGTACCGGTGAGTTTTATGCTTTTGTGTGTTTTTATAATTGCAAATATTATCTTTTTGCTCCACATGCAGAATTCACTTAACTATTTCTTGTAGAGTTGGTTGATTGGTGATGAATTCCTTCAGTTATTGCTTGTCTGAGAAAGACTTTATGTCTTCCTCATTTTTGAAGGTAAGCTTTGCAGCATATTGTATTATTGGCTAACATTTTTTTTTCTTCTCAGTTCTTTGAATATATTATCCCATTCTCTCCTGGCCTGTAAGATTTCTGCTGAGAAATCCTCTGTTAGTTTGATGAGGATTCCCTTATATATGACTTGACATTATCTCTTTTTTTAATAATTGCTGTTTTTATAATTCTCCCTTTGTTTGACTTTTGACAGTTTGATTCTAATATACCTTGGAGATCTTTTTGTGTTAAATCAATTTGGAAATTTTTAAGTTTCCCCTATCTGAACGTCTATATGTGTTGCATGACTTGAGAAGTTTTCTGCTATTATTTTGTTTAAAAGATTTTCTCTGCTTTGCCCATTCATCTCTTCTCCTTCTAGAACACTTAGTTCAAACATTTGGTTACTCCATGATGTCCCCTATGTCACATAAGATTTATTTATTCTTTTTTATTGCTATATTATTTTCCTTTTTATCTAACTGGGTAATTTTATTTCATTTTATTTTTTATCCATCCCCTCAAATATTTATCATTTGAGTTAAATAATCCAGTAACATTATTTAAGTTACTTAAAAATATACAAGAAATTTATTACTAACTACAGTCACCTTATCGTGCTATCAAATAGTAATTCTTATTCATTCTTTATTTTTTTTGTACTCAATCCTTATACTCTCTATATTCATGAGTTCAATTGATTTGATTTTTAGATTCCACAAATAAGTAAGAACATGTGATGCTTGTCTTTCTGTGACTGGCTTATTTCACTTAATATAATGATCTCTGTTCCATCCATATTGTTGCAAATGACTAGATCTCATTCTTTTTGTGGTCAAATAGTTATCCAGTGTATATATGTACCACTTTTTTTTGTGCATTCATCTGTTGATGGACACTTAGGTTGCCCCAAACTTTAGCTATTGGAAACAGTGCTGCAACAAACATAGGAGTGCAGATATCTCTTTGATATACACATTTCCTTTCTTTTGGGCATCATTGGGTAATTTAAGACTTGACTTCAGGTTTAGAAATTTTTTCTTCTGCTTGATCTAGTCTATTGTTGAAACTGTTTATTGTATTTAAAAATTTCATTTATTAAATTCTTCAGTTGCAGGGTTTTTATTTGCTTCATTTTTCTGAATCTAACTCTTCGTTGAATTTCTCCTTTAGATCATGAATTGTTTTTCTGATTTCTTTGTGTTTTTTATGTTTTTTCTTTTCCATCTCTTCGTGCTTCTTTTATATCATCATTTTGAACGTTTTTTCAATTGTTTCATAGATTTCCTTTTCATGGAACCTATTGCTGGAGAATAATTGTGTTCCATTGGAGATGTCATATTTCCTTGTTTCTTTTTCATGTTTATTCTGTCCTTATGTTGATATCTGCACATTTGGTGTAGCAGGTATCACTTCTTCAAATTTTATGAATTGGCTTTCATAGGAATATATATTTTCTTATAGATGTATCTATAGAGCACATTGGATATGGTACTTTGGCTTTGATTTTGGGTGGGCTCAATAGTGTATGCTCCGTATGATCTCTTCAGCTGTTATTGAGTATCAGTGGTATCTAAGTTCTTCAGTGGTTTAGACTGTGATAATGAAGGCTGCAGTGGAGCTTTGCTGGGGAGAGGGTACCAGGTGGGTCAATCCTTACGTATTAGTGGTGGCAGCAGTGGTGTGCTTGACCTTGGGCCCTCAAGTAGTGTATGTGGACTCCAGTGGTAAAGAATCTGGGTGGGCTGATCTTTGGGCCTCCAGGTAACTTGCTCAGGTGCCAGCAGGGGCAATTGTGGACTGGATGGGCAGGAAGGTTCTTGGGCCTCTGCGCAGCAGGTGTGGCATTGGTGATGGCAGTAGCAGCAGTGGGTAAATCTTGAGACCTTCCTGTGGCATACATGGGCACCACTGGTGGCAGCAGTGGACTAGGAAGGCTAGTCACCAGGCCTCCAGGAGGCACATGAAGGTGAGTACTGGTGGCAGTGGTGGTGACAGACTCAGTGGCCCCTCCTCAGCTCACAGGAGGCATTAGTGGACTCTGATGGCAGCTGGTGAGGCAGAGCAATCCCCAGTCCCCTTGGACAGTAAGTATACACAGACATTGGGAGGGGTTCTGCCATACAGGCTGGTTCTTTTCTCAGGCCCACTGATGATGTTTGTGGGCATAGGTGCTGGTAGATGGGATATGATAGGTGCAAGTTTTTTGTGTGATTCACTTTATGAGATTGAGGGTGTTTCTGTGTTTTTTGTTTTTTTTGTTTTTGTAATTTCCTAACAGTATGTTTTGTGTTTGCTTGTTTTTAACTAGTTATGGGGGCTATTTTTTTTCAAATGTCTTTCTGCCTTAATTTGGATGATCTTACGGTTTTTCTAATTTAGTCTCTTGATGTGTTAAATTACATTTGCTGATTTTGATTAATAAACCAATTTTTCATTACTGTGCTAAATTCTACTTGGTCATTATATATATAATTATATATACATATATATTTTATGCATATACATATATATGTGTGTATATATATTTGATTTGCTTCTCTATACTCTCAGCTCTGTTAAACTCTGGGTGAATGCCAATGTTTCTTTTCCTGCACCACAGCCTAGAAACTCTCTCAGGGTTGAAAGCTGAAGTTTAACATATTTGTTTTTCTATATTTCAGGCATCACAGAAGATAAATGCAAAATTTTATTAAGAATGGAAATATTGTACATTTTTATTATGGTGGTAGTGTAGGAAAATTGTGAACGATTTTAAAGTGGATTAAAAGATTGCCAAGATTTCAATGGAACTATGGATTGTTTAGAGAACATTATTCTGAATTATTTGTATAAGGTTTCTGTGACTTTCAATTTTTTAATCTATTTTCCAACTCTGTAAGTTGTAGAAAACTACTAATAAGGGAAATAGTTCTTGTTAATAGAAATGGAGACTTGTCTCATGGATAGCAATTGATTATTGCTTTGTAGATATTTACCAATTTGATGTGCTCATATGGTCTTTGTGTTCTCCTTTGAATGAGTATAGTGTGTTTCTGGTTCTCTTATTAATTACTGAATTAATTAAAATCTTTGATACATGTTTATTTTATATTTGTACTGGAGTCATGAATTTCCATTTAAAAGTCATTCTTTACTAACAGTTACATGTCTGTATACAATTGCCAAAACACGTCAGATTGTACAGTTAAAATGGCTGAACTTTGACCGGACCTGGTGGCTCATGCCTGTAATCCCAGGACTTTGGGAGGCTGAGGCAGGTGGATCGATCATGAGGTTAGGAGATCGAGACCATCCTGGCCAACATGTGAAACCCTGTCTCTACTAAAAATACAAAAATTAGCTGGGCATGGTGGCACGTGCCTGTTATCCCAGCTACTCGGGAGGCTGAGGCAGGAGAATTGCTTGAACCAGGGAGTTGGAGGTTGCAGTGAGCCAAGATTGAGACTGCATTCCAGATTGGTGACAGAGCGAGACTCTGTCTCAGAAAAAAATTTAAAAAGGCTGAATGTTATTTTATGCAGCTTATGCCCCAATAAAACTGGAAATGTATTATCTTCAAGGAAATCTTACAGAAAAATGAAGGACTTGCGTTACCATTTCTCTAGAATTTGCTGTTAAAACAGTTGGCTTTCATGACATTAGCATTTTCAATCTTTCTCCTTAATTCTCTGAATTATTCCTTATTAATAATCTCTTCATGGGACCTGTTTCCCAGCATCAATTCTTTCAATGTTGAATAATTAAAAAACCTCTCTTAGGTCATCTTCTTACCCCAGGTACTTTCCCTAGATGGTCTCATCTCTTCATCAAAATATGAAAGTTGACTACTCTCTAACTTAAAAATGTCATCCTGATAATAATAATAATTTAATATTTCTTATATCTCGTGTGTTCTCCTATAAAGATTATGACATTAACTCACTAACTTAACTCACTAACTTCTCACAATAACTCAGAGGTGCTTTTATAATCATCACCACTTTATAGGTAAAGAGTCTATGACCTAAAATTTCTGTGCCCCCCACTAAAGTCAGAGCAAATAACTAATAAAGATTAGATTTAAATTTAGATATTTTCATGGCAGTACCCAGATATTTAACCACTAATCAATACTGCCTTTCATCACCATTCCCGCAATTCCAATCCTAGTTTCTTACTGGCTTCATGAAACTTTTAAAAATACTTTCATTGCTGGTTTCCTGAATTATATCCCATTCTAAATTAATTAGTATTCATTGTGGTCAAACTCCAACTCTGCCACCGACTGGTTGGGTTAACTTGAACTTGCTCTCTTGGGGCCTCAGTTCCTTTTTAAAAATATTTAAAATATTTAATTGAAAAATTAGGATTATATATATTCAAAATGTACAATGTGATTGATACACATATACATTGAATATGAAAATATTATATTAATTATTATAATCAAGTTAACACATCCATCACCACTCATGTTGTACACTAGATCAGAACTTGTTCATAACTGAAGATTTCTACCTTTTAATAATCTATAACATAATTATTATCATGGGTTTATTTACATTCAGCTAAATTAGTCAACTATAGAAATGGAAAACTGCTTTCAATTGCATCTTTTGTCAGTGAAAATATTTTTCCATAGGATGCGTTTAATCTATATTCCATGGCAACAGATTTCTTTTTAATCGAAGGGTAAAAATAAACTATTACACCAAGTTTTTTTCACATCTAATGTTACCCTTTCTCTTTCATCTGTACAAAATAACATACAAGAATACAATAATTATGGTTATAGAAATATCATTTACACTGACCCCAATTTTAATCATGTTTTGCTCCTAATTCAACGGGATGATAAAAATGTGTAACTCAAGGCAATGAAGATTTTATGAGCTGTTACTAATTGTTTCAGTCATAAGTTCATTATGTACCATAATTTCCAGTAAAATACAACTCAGACCCTACTATTTAACATGTGTACAATGTAGTTTGATAGTGCTTTTTGTAACCTTCAAAACCTGCATGTCACTTGGGCTTTAGTGACTCAGTGCCATCTGTTGAGGTTTTGCTGAATGATGTAGTGAGCTCTTAAGGGCAGAACCAGGGGAAAAGTCCTGGCTCTTCCACCTCCTTGTTCCGGGATGGAGGCAAATTATTTAACCTCTCTTAGCCTAGTACCATGAACTATTAACTAGAAACACTTTTTTCCGTAGTCATAATTAGGAGCAAATTACATAGTGGATTTAAAAACTACAAGTCCAGCTGCTAATTAGGTATTAGAACCATGCCTCTCTGCTGTTCTTTTAAATAAATGTGATACTAACAGACTATTGTTTAATAAGTCTAATGTGTTTATATCATACAACTACAAATTAAGAAGACACCAAATATTGGTATTCTACCCTGTCAATTCCTTTTTGGCTTGAGTGCTATACATATGTTCTCTCATTTATACATTGGGAAAACTTTTTAAAATGTCTAATTAATTCCGTTCTTAACTTTAAGAGAGGTGATACAGAGTAGTATTGAGTGTGTAGATTCTGATGCATGCTTTCTGAATTCCAATTATTGATGTGTCACATATAGCTACGCTACCTTATTCAAGTTAGTACTCTCTCTGTGTCTCAGACTTTTTACCTATGAGACTTGAATAGTTATCAAAATCAAAGGTTTTTATGAGAATCAAATGAGTTACTACATGCAAAGTGCTTAGGACAGTGCCTGGCATAAAGTACTTGGTAGAGGTTATCCTTTTATTATTACTATTATTATTATCCTTATTAATGAATACGACATTTCATAGAGAGGTAAATTGACTTACCCATGATCACCTTGTTAGTACTGGGTGAAAATAGGTTTTAAACACAAATTCATTGACTCAAATATGCATTATTTTATCTTTATCTCATGAGATAATTCATCATGCTACCTATGATGCTACTTATTATATATAGCATAGTGGGGGGGAATGTAGAAATGAATAAGTTAGTCTTTAATATTACTCCATTACTGACCCAAAATAACATGTTACAACATGGTTATGTATGTAGATATTTCATATAAATATATTATGTATTTATTTTATCTAAGTATGTAAACATTTAATGGGCTGAAATAAGTGGAAAATGTTGCTCATAAAGATAAATTTCTACTGTGCTAAGAATAGGTGAAATGGCTTAATGACTTAGTATAAGACTTAATCATGTGATGCAGAAATGAAATTCAATCAGCTATCTCATGTGCTGTACATCAAGGCACATGTTTGCTGCATACTTTGACTAAATGAAAAACGTAATTATAAGAAACTCAGAAGACGTGGTTACTGGAATTTCTGAACCCACAGTAGCGATGATTCATCCAGATTCTGCATCTTGTAATTTCTACTGAGGAAATATCTTTCTCCTTCTATAACAGCCATGAATCCAGGGAAATCATTTTCCTTAGTAAGTCACAGGCTTAACTGGAAGAAAGAATTTTATAGGTCAAGAACTGACTATCTATTCTTGGTCACCCTTTGAAGGTAGTATAAATGTAAAACTGTCATTGCTACCTGAATGTTGGGAAAAAGTAGAGGCATCAGGAAATATGGGGAAGGAAACTTCGATTAATAACAAAGATATTATCTTTGAACATAATATACTCTACATCCAATTATGCTTAGAGGGATGAGGCTTGGTGGTAAAAGTTAGACAATGAGAATTCTCACAGCTATTTTAATAACAAGGAATGAACATGTGACATCCAGTAGTATACCCAGAGAGTTTTCAGATTTGTTTCCAGGTGACACAGACAATGTGTAATGTAAGCACAGCTTCATTAGATCTAATAAAAATATTCAGTTCCTTGTCACAATTCCTACATCCGAGTTATTGGATTCTCCAGCTTGGTGTCAGAAACAAAATTTTCGGTAGGAGAATAGATCAGCATTCAGTTACTTCACATGAGACTGATGGATGGAGGGTTGAAATCATTTCTTCACAGGATGGCCTGTGTTAGAGGTAATTGGATTTTGCACAATTCAAGTGCTTTAGAGTAACAATGGTCTCTCATGGATCCCCTGAAGATCTTCTGGTGCATGTGACTGGACGTGATATTTGTACCTGAATACGAGAAGGTTTGCAAACCAAATACTTATAGCTAGCTGCCAACTTAACTTTGAAGGTTTCATCTTCAATGGTGACACTTTTAATGAAATGTCAGTGCTTTGTTTAAAACTGGACGCTCGCATCATCAAATCCAATGCTCATTCATATATTTGACTTGCAAAATATGTTGGAGGAATTATTTGCAGCCTCAATGAATAATCATGTATTGGAATTTAGCTTGTAATGATTCTATTTTTCTAGTCATTGGTAACTTCTTCCTGGGCTACAAAACACTGAACCAACTTACATGAGGTCTGAACTTTTGCTGTTTTAGGTATAGCCAGAGTCAGGACATGAATTTCTTTGGGACTTATTTTGGAAAATGTTTGCATGCCCTTGTGGAATAGATTTATTTTAAAATTAGGGTAACATGAAGAGTTGTAACCTATTTCTCAAATCCTCCCCCAAATTTTAATTTTTACCCAACATATAAATTCACATAATTGAAATAGTTATATGAATCTACATGATTAGATACAAAATACAAAATTCCCTGCTACTCTCTTTTCCTGAAGGTGATTACACTCACCTCATTTTTATGAGATTTAAGGCATAAGGTCATTGTGTAAAGTGGCTGCTAGGATTCTGTTGTTATTTACAGGTAGACAAGAGTAAAGGATGGTTTCTAACACATGAAGGTATGGCTAAACAACCCAAGGAGAGACTAGCATAAACATTTATTGTGTCCAATTTACAGTTGTTACACATTTAGGTTCAAATATTTTACTATTATAAATAATGCTATAATAAATATCCCTGTAAAGAAAACATTTCATATTTGTGTATTAATACATCAACATTTATGATTAACTTCAGAAATTAAATGCCAATTCAAATAGAATGTACATTTTCCAATTTTATAGAAAGAAAGTTTAGGCCCATTTATATTGCCATCAGTAGTGACTGGGTATGAATGAGAGTGTTTCTCTGCAAAGTCTCCAAAATGAAGTGTTATCATTTTTTTTAAGTCTTTGCCTATCTAATTGGTAAATATATTTTGATAAGGGTAAAATGTATTTCATTTTAATAAAGTTTATATTAGCGATTCAACATTAGGAAGTTTATGTGTTTCAATGCTGAAATAGGGTTTCTCACTAGAAAAGTATTTAAAGGCAGTCTTCTATCTGTTTAGCTTTCTTGCACACACACACTAGTGGACTCACCCTACCCTTGCTAAGACTACATTTTAAAAGAAAACCATGACTAATTCCTAATTTGAAAAGCTTACACATTAAATATGAAGTCAACCTCTCTTCTTTCACACTCTTCCCTTGCTTTGAATCCGTTATATCTGTTGGATATATAGCATTCTCGTTAATTTGTTCACTCTTTTTAAGACAGAAATTATATCTCATTAATCTTTTTTTAAAAAAAAATGAAACATTTTATTCTGGATGATTTTTTTTTTCTTAGAAGTTTTAGCAAATTATTTTTATAGTTAAAGTTGACAGATATTTTGCTTTGTAATTTTTTCCCATTACCTTTATATGCACAAGTCTTTCTATCTACAGATTAGAGAAATTTCACTTGGTTATTTCTTCTAAATTTTAAGTACTACATTTTAATATATAATTTACCTGCAATTTATGTTTTATAATGTATAATGGAAGTATAATGGGATAAAGGTATCTATTTTACATATTTTACATATCTATTTACATATTTTACATATAAAGGCATCTATTATACTTTTGATTTTTTACAAGTAATTGTATCAGTACCATTTTAAAAATAATGCATGCATTCTTCATTTGTTTGTTAGGTCTGAGCAACTAGAGTTGGTCTTTCCACAGCACTTTGGCAACTCACAGAAGGGTAAGCAGATTTTAAGAGCAAGCATCCTGAGAGCAAACATTCTAAAAGGCTCAGGTGGAAGCTGCTTGACTTCATAACTTTGGAAGCCAGGTTGAGGAAATCCCAAATCCCACTTTCACTGCCTTCTATAGGCCAAACAAGTCACTAATGCCAGGCCAGTCATGAAAGGAACAAAATTAAGCTTTATCTCTCAATATGAGGACTAGAAAATAATTTTTGGACATTTTAAATTTACTAAACCCTGCACTCTTGCCACATATTGTTTACATTTTCCGCCACGTTCAGTGAAGACTCACCCCTTCCCAAGAGCCTCAGAATGGGATGAGATTCTGATTCATCTTTATATCTTCCCTAAACCCAGTGTCGCAATACAATGCTCAATACACATTTGTTATGTAAGACTTTTGCCTACATGGCTCAGACGAGTAGGCTTTTTTCTTTCAGCAGATCTGGATATTTGGCCTGGGCACTATGCCTAGCTCTATGTCAGGCAAGTGCTTTTTCTCTGGACCACAGTTTTCCTATACATACAATTGGGAAGTTCAAGTAGATAACCACTAAAGGTTTTTTTTTTTTTTGCTTGTTTGTTTGTTTTTTTAATCTAAAATCCTATAATACTTGGCCTTTTTATTACAAGTGAACAATTTCTGTTTATATTATAAAATGGAATTGAATAATGTTGTCTAATAGCAAATTTTTACCTAACAGATCTACAGAATAGATTTCCTTTCTAATGCGGTTATTACTTACAAAATGGAAGCGTTTAGTTAGTCATCACCTCTCCACAGTGTGTTAGCCCCATCTAGTGAATGATTAATGAATTCTCAAATAGCATATGACTTTTTTAAAGCTACTGTTGAATTATATGTCATCATATTTCTAGACTTGGAGCAGCCTTTGCTATTTCAGATGTAGCCAAGATTGAAAGAGGAATTGATTGTGAGATTAATTTTAAAAATGTTTGTATGCCTTTGCAGAATAGATTTATTTTAAGAATGGGGTAACATAAAGAGCTATAATTTATTTCTCAAATCCTCCCCCAAGTTTTAATTTTTACTCAACATCTAAATGCTTGTAGTTGTAATAATCAAACAATTCTATATGATTAGATACAGAAAACAGAAATCCATGCACTCTTTTCCCCTAATTTCTTTCCCTAAGACAATTACACTCACTTAATTTTAGTTATTTTAATACTTGCTTCTATGCTTGAAATAACATGCTTATTATTCCTCCTTGATTTTTTTCAACTTTAGGCTATAGAGAAGAAGAGGAGTTAATGCTTTTTGTTTTCTTTTCTGAGGATATATCATATATGTGAGTAGAAATTTTGATAACTTGCCTTTCCTGCTCACTTTCCCACCACTCCCCACCCGAAACTCTCATCTTTATCATTTGCTTAGTGTTCAATGTATTTCTCACTAATCCAGTCTCAAATTGGTTATTCACTAAAACCAAGACTGCAGACACCTCAGGTATTCTATTTATTCCATCTTTCTGAACAAGTCTTTCCCAAAACCTTCTCACTTGCTCCAACCCTAGTTTGCCCTCCTTGCCCGGGACACAGCTGTTATCCTGGATTTGCCTGGGAGGTCCTCTCGTCTTCTGCCCATGTTGCTGTGTCTCTTGTTTTCTGTATATGTCTTACTGTCTCTAGGTTTAGAGAGATGAAATATGCCCTCCAGGAACTTCAAGAGAAAGAATATTTGAGAAATATGTTTTTAAGAATTTGTTACATGGGTACACTGACTTGTTATTCAGCATCAATTCCAAATGTCTTTTAGTGTATGGAAGGCTAAAAACTCTATTTTTGAGACTTCCACACAGTGGGCTTCTAAAAGTGCTGTGGTTTGTGCCAATAAGATACACTTACACAAATTTTAAATTTATTAATAAGGAATCGCCAAGTTTTATTGGAAAGCACCACTGTGGACAGGTATATTTTGATCATGGAGACTTCCTGAGTGTGGTGACTTTTGAATAGAGGAGGAGGTAGTAGTCCTTTGGTGGCCTGGTTTGTTAGCAAAGCTCTCAAAGTCATTCCTGAAAGCTCAACATAAAGTCTGTTTCTTCAGTCATTTGATACCCTGCCATACTACTTGACACTAACTATGGTTGTCTCTGTTTCCTGCACTGAACCTTGAATGGGATATCTTATAGGTGCAGGCTTGGTTAGACATAAAATTCTAAATTTAAAATGATTTTTATGTATATATGTTAGTATTCTTGCTATCAAATATGAAGCCTTACTAGTCTCTCATCCAATGTATGTGACTATTTCTTCTCCTTTTGTGGCAGCTTAGGTGAGCTGTTCTTTGTCTTTAGTGGTTTGAAAATGAAAGATAAAATGGCTGAGTTGGTCTCTTTCATCCTTCATGCTGGGCACTTGAAGTGTCCTTTCAATGTACAAACTCATGTTCTTATTTGTGGAAGATCTCTTAATTGTTTCAGAGAGTATTTCTTTTCCCCAGTTTTTGCTGTTCATTTGTTTTGGAACTGCTATCTTTTGGCTATTGAAATTTGTGCAATGGTCTGCTGATTTAGTTTTATCTTTTATCTCTTATTTTCATCTCCTTTTAGCAACTTTTGAAACATAATGGATGTCCTAAATTCTACCTTTTAACTTATATTAATATTGTAAAGCCTTTTGCTATAATTTTCTTTTAATTTTCCAGGGTATTTATTTTTTATTATCTTAATTCTTCATTTTGATAGCATCGGGTCTAATTTTATTATAATATTTTCCTTTTTAACATATGCATACTAACACTTCATGGTCTTTGTTCCCTTTAAATTACCCTTTTCTGTTTTTACTTGGTCTTGATTTTTTTTCACAGAGGCTTTCTTCAAGTGTCTCATAATCTATGATGGCTGCTCGCCAGTAACAGTGAGGAACTTAAAGGCTGGTTGGGGACTCTGAGAACATGATTGCATTTGTTCACTGTGAGCTTCACTACAGGATGTTCTGGCAGGGCTGTGTAGCCATACTGTACATATTCCTCAAAGCAGAAACTAACTAGTTTTCTTTTGAAGAGCAAAAGCCTAGATGTCAGCCTTTTGAAATACAAGAGAGGTAAGTGGGTCAGAGTCCTTGCATCTTGTATACAGTCTGAAATAGGAAGTCTCTGCATTACTGTTGCAGAGTAAAACTTTAGTTTTTGCAAATGTAAGGGACGGCATCTGGAGTTATGACTGTTTCTTAAATAAATATTCAATTAATCACTTATTAATAAGAAATAGTTCTTTTCTCCACAATCTTTAGAAGGACTGGAAGCTACCAATTCCACAGCACTTTGGTAATTCTGGATGGTAAATTGAGTTGCCTTTTGAAATTCCTCATTGCAATTTAAGCTTTGGCTTACTCAAATGCATCTGCTTTTCGATGTCTAAATCTGTATTACTTTTTTGTCTCTGTTCTCTCCTTCTTTGTGGATTGAATTTCCCTTTAAAACAATTTCCCTTGCTGTGGAGACTTGGAAAAGAGGAAAAAAAGGTATGTTCTCAATACTCATAATCCATTTTTAATTTTGGATTTCATTTAATTTGTACTGATATAATTCTTGAGGCAATACGCCATTTCATAAGTGAATGCAAGGGTATGTGTGTGTGTGCGTGTGTGTGTGTGAGTGTGTAATGTATATATACATCTATCTATCTATCTATCTATCTATCTATCTATCTATCTACCTACCTACCTATCTATTATCTATCTGATTTGCATGGTCAACTGTGCTGTCAGTGAATACAGAACGGGAAAGTAGTTTGGGGGAAGGGTTTGTGAGGCTGAATAGTGCTAATAAAGTAAAAATTTGATAACAAAATAAAATTTACCTCTTTGTCTTAGCTACTCCCTGTCAGGGACGTAGAAACTTTTGGAAGAAATTGCTTTTTGTTTTCATTGCCACAAGGGCACTGTTCTGAAAATTAGTCCCTTAAGTGTTTAGGTATTAAACCTATAAAAATTTACTGAAAGTGTAATTTACTAAATAGTATTCAGGTGATTTTGAAAAGTAGTGTAGCTTCTTAGAATGTAGCTGGACAGCAAGGGGAATCTATTGCAAAGAAACTGCATTTAGGCAGAAGAAGAGGGAAAGTTAAGGTCATGACCAATTTAAATTTTGTCATAAAAGTATTTTCATATTTGCCATATAGATAAAGATCTTGTGGACCCAGGGAAAAGCAGAATTAAGTAAGACAACTAATGTGGCCATAGTGGTGAGAGAACACACATTTATTCATCTCTTCCTGTATTCGACAAATATATATTGACACTTATACTAGATATGAGAGATGTAACAGTGAACTACACTCTAAAAACTTTGCTTTCTACAGGATCACAGCACACAAATGCAAACTTATATAAGAAGTACAAAAGCAAAAATGATACATACATCAATGTGGCCAGGCCAGAGCCCTCTGTGTTGGTGACTGTTTTTACTTGGAAATCCAAAAGGAATGTGGGGAGTATCCAAACAGATATGTGGGAGAAGAGGAGTCAGGGGAAAAGACTCTTTTGTTGATGAGCCAACTAAAACTAGCTCCATCAAAACAAAACACATAACAAACAAAAGTTACAAGACTCCTCAAAATTAGGAGACTCAAAACTTAGGCATGATATAACTAAAAGGAGTCAGTTGATGTCATCAGAAACCCCTGTTCTCACCATCCCCCCCACACCCCTCGACACAACTCTTTTTCTCAGTTTTAGTTTCATTTCCTTTTTTCGGTCAGGCTTTCTCCATGTAACAATAGGATGATCCCTGGCAGACCAGTATGTATATCATCCTTACACATTGTGATCTTATGGAAAAAGAACACGACCTTCTTTGGACCAGAATCTATGTCAACCCCTCAAAGGGCTTATGGCTGGACTTGCTTAGGCCCAGTGCCTGTCCTTGTGTCAACCATGTTCTTCTCATAGCAACGTACTCTGACTGGCTAGCCTGAGTGACACCCATATTCCTTTTTGTTATTGTTGTTTTGTTTTAGTAGAGATGAGGTCTCACTATGTTGCCCAGGCTGGTTTCCAGCTCCTGGGCTCAAGCGATTCTCCCACCTTGGCCTCCCAAAGTGCTGGGATTACAGGTGTGAGCCACCCAATATTCCCAGCCAACATGATTAACATATGACTGACAGCTAAATTCTGTTAATCTTAACAGATCCCCAAATTAAGAAAATGCAGTGAAGGCTACACACACACACACACACACACACACACACACACACACGACTACATTTAAAAGAAAATTGTTGGTGAGACCAACTCAGTTTTTCTAAGACATACTTTGAAAAACATTGTTTGTTCGCAGAGTAATTAGTGGGATTGAATGTATGGTCATCTTACGAAGTGACTTCAGCTTTAGGAGCAATGCTAGAAAAGGACTATGCTCTGAAAAATAATAAAAGAAGGCTGCTAGAACTTTGTCCTGGCCTAATTTCAAGGGAGATGGAGAAAGGGGTGATTACAAAGCCTTAGGATGTGCAGCCTACCTTGCTAGATTTACACTGGGGATCAAGGGCCGAGGAAGCAACTGAAAGTGCCCTTGGCTGTAGTAGGCTCAGTCAGGATAGGTTCAATTATCTTGCAAGAATAAACAGCCCAATTATTTTTAGCTGAAAACAAAGAAGATTTCTTTCTTCCTCAAGCTACATGTTCATCATAGATCAGCTGGTGGGCTCTGCTCTCGGTGGTCACTCAGAGACCAGGCAAGCAAAATAGCCACCATCATGAGGCTTTGTGGTCACTATGACAGAAATAAAGAGAGCTCTAGATGCTTTCATGTATGTAATACACGCTTTGACTTGAGAGGGTTACATGTCACTTTTACTTATGACTCATTGACTAAATGTTATACTACCTTGTTCTTCCTCAAAGGGACCGGGAAATACAATCTTACTAAGTGCTCAGAAGAGTAGGATCTGGATAGTTTTGGTAAAACTCATGAATGGCTAACACAAATATTTATGCATTGTATTCACTGTAAAACATGTCAAGGAATTATGGGACAGAAGCACAGTTTAGCAAAAGAAGGGAAAACCTTGGCATTGATATAATCAAGAAGTTAGAACAAAAGCTTGTGGAAACGGCTAATGGCATACTATGCAAGGTACAGGAATATTAGTGTTAATACTTTTTATCTTAAACTCTAAAAAAAGTTTAGAATATATTTAAATTGGATATTAGAAATTACCTATGCTAAGGTAAGCTTATATATAGAGAAGATTTAACTATATAAACTTAATTTGTGATAAATAGCTCTTGGATGCTGGACTGAATCCATTTTTCAGATTATCAAATAAATAAATAAAACATAATTCATGGCCCAGTGCAGTGGCTCACACCTGTAATCTTAGAACTTTGGGAGGGCAAGGAGGGAAGATTGCTTGAGCCCAGGAATTTGAGATCAGCCTGGGCAACATAGTGAGAAATTATCTCTACAAAATATAAAAAATTAGCTGGGCATGGTGGTGCATGCCTGTAGTTCCAGCTACCTGTGAAGCTGAGGTGAAAGAATGCCTTAAGCCCAGGAGTTTGAGGCTGCAGTGAACTGTGATCGATTGCAGCACTGCACTCCAACCCGGGTGATAGAGCAAGATTCTATCTTAAAATATATATATATATATATAATAGGCCAGGCACGGTGGCTCACGCCTGTAATCCCAGCACTTTGGGAGGCCGAGGTGGGCAGATCACGAGGTCAGGAGATCGAGACCATCCTGGCTAACATAGTGAAACCCCGTCTCTACTAAAAATACAAAAAATTAGCCGGGCGTGGTGGCGGGCACCTGTAGTCCCAGCTACTCGGGAGGCTGAGGCAGGAGAATGGCGTGAACCCAGGAGGCGGAGCTTGCAGTGAGCTGAGATTGTACCACTACACTCCAGCCTGGGTGACAGATCGAGACTCCGTCTCAAAAAAAAAAA